>NW_028221811.1:37500-129242 GCF_014529385.1 Adiantum capillus-veneris
GCACTACATCATCCGCATACAACAAAAGCATGATTACCACACTGCAAATAGTGACCTCTTCAATGCCTTCTTCTTGCATAAAGTCAAGTACCATTTGTTCCAATTGATCGATGCATAAACCAAAGAGAGTTGGTGACAATGGACATCCTTGTTTAACCCCAATAGTGCTTACAATTTTTTTTGAAATTTCTCTTCCCATGCGCAATTGACAAATCACCTTCTCATAGATTCGAGAAACCGCAAGCATAAACTCACTTGGCACTTGGAGTTCTTCCATCCTTCTCCACAAATTGTTACGTGGAATCATATCAAAGGCTTTTTTAAAGTCCACAAAACAACAATACAATCGCTTGCCTTTCAACCGACTTTCCTCCATGAGAACACAAAGAGTGACAAGATGATCAATGGTGCTATGGCATCGACGAAAACCCGCTTGTCACTTTGCACACTTGTCATTCTCTTCAGCCCAATCACTCAATTTCATCTCCATTATGCACCCAAACAACTTTTCCATAAGAGACCCAATCATTATAGTCCGGTAGTTGCTTACATTCTTTACATCGCCTCCTTTATGCAAAGGCTTAACCCAATTAGTACTCCAATCATAAGGCATACCATGTTGAAGTGCAAGGTTAAACATATCACACATCCACTCATGGGTAAAATCTCCCGTCCATTTGATCATCTCCGGCTTGATACCTTGAAGATCTCCCGCTTTGCGAGTGGCCAACTTTTCAAGCCCACCGCATACATCCTCAATAGTAAAAAAAAAAGACGGCATACATGGGAGTGAACCATAAAATGGTATTTTTTCAGTATTTGCTTGCTCATATAATTGCCTACAATGTGTGTACATATCCACCAGACTCAAGTTACCAAAATTCTCAACCCGCTTGCCTCTCAAGTTTCTCCAAAATCTTTCACATGCATGTGCCTTTTCTTGGACTTGAAATTCTTGTTGCTTTACTTCCCATCTTCTTCTCTTCTTTTGAATCAATGCCTTGTATGTATGCAAATGACTTTGATAGTTGTCTTTGTCCATAGTTGCATCAAGCTTTATCAAGGACTTTCGAGCATCTTGACATTCTTTATCAAACCACCTTTTGCGTGATCTATCTTTGTTGATACCATGGAGATGCTTTATGGCAAAGCATTCTTCCGCACAAGAACAAATAGCTTTCTTGAAAGCTTCCCATTTAGTTTCCAATGGTGCATCACATTGAAGCTTTGTCATCCATAATTTTTGCTCAACCATTTCAATGTACATTGGTGCCCGTTTGAAATCCATACATAGTGATAACTTCTCTTTCCTTTGGCTGAGATTATCATGCTTAGTTGCTTCTCCACATGAAAGGTCAATACATAAGGTGCGATGGTCGGATTCCGGGGTCCATTGACCAAACATAAAACTGTTTATGCGATACATGATGGCTTCAAAGAGTAGCATATAGTCAATCACACTATCCCCATTATGTCTCCTACATGTAAATCCATTGGTTCCACTCGACAAAGATACACCATTGGCAATGAGCATACCCGTGCTATTACACATGTGTAAAAGTAACTTTCCATAGTGATCCGGCTCTTTCTCATCAATTGAAGTACGATCATACAAGTGAACTTCCTCCAACTCCCTTGAAATGTATGGCATATCAAATTGTTGAGTATCATGTTGCAATGTTTTTGTGCGAGGATTCATATCCCCAAATACAATAACATCACCTTCACCTTTGAAATAAGCAATGTCCTCTTCCAAATCAGAAAATGGTTGATCTCTATCCATGCAAGCATAAAAGGGAGAATCATGATGAGGAATGTAGCAACCGGCTACAAAAATGGGTGCTCTTTTTGGTGTCATAATTTTCAGCCATACATAACGTTTGTACTTGTCATCTTTCACAATTGATACAAAATCTTCCAATCCTTTCTTAACCATACATGCTAACCCTCCTTGTCCTCTTCGTTGCTTGAGATTCTTTGACCACATCAATGAATGTACATTGTAATCCTCCAAGCCGTGAATCCTTTGTGTATCATGCTCCCAAGTTTCAACAATAAGTACAACATCGGCTTTGCTTGTTAGTTCATCAATGCCAACCCCCGCATTCCATGGGTATCCATTACAATTCCAAAAGCATATTTTCAATTGTAACTCGGTCTCATAGGTCACGCATCCCTATTTGCTTGAGAGACTTGCCTCCTCCTTGGGCACATTTTCTTCATGAAGATCTCCTTGTTTTTATTATTCTTTTCCTCATATGCCTTGCGACGCATATTTTGTTGCTTAATAGTGCGATCTTCACATACAAAACATTTTGTATCCCTCAAATAGATCCAACTATTATCAAGGATAATCTTTCGCTTGGTCTCATCCGGCATGGTGCATACAATTGGCCGTTCTCCCGAGCGAGGAGCTCCTTGCTTCCCCACTCTATGTACTCCATAGACCATAACTCCGGACATGCCAAAGTGGGTTTTGAAGAAATCTTCAATAACAATGGCAAGAGAAGGAGGTGTCTCTAATTTCTCTTCGGGAATTCCACGAATAACAATGTTCTTGGAACGTCGCTCCCGTTCCTTCAACTCCTCCACATCCACATTCTCAACATTCTTTGTTTGAACCATAGCTTGCATGAGTGAGGAATTAGAAATCACATTGCTACCACATACATCAGCCCAAGACTTGTTTGTGCATACATTTTTCATGTCGCATACATCCCGGCTCATAGTGTCAAATTTCTCCTCTTTCAATACATGGCCATGCTCTACTTTGCTCATCCGCTCCTTCAAAGCATTCAAGTCCACAAGAGAGCGTTTACATTCCTTGAATTCCTCTTCAAGTTGCATCAAACGTGTTGTTTACATCTCAAGTGTCCTCTTGAGATTCTCATTCTCAACCACAAGTACCCTTAGTGTTCCATTCTCCATTGCAAGTGCTCGTAAGTCTTCGCCTTGTTTGTTTACGGTCTCTTGCAATGATACCAAGTACGCCATGATCATGGTTTCTGATGTTGTTGGTTGGGTGGTTGTGTTGCTATCTCCACACTTAGGAGATTTTGGATCATTTTCCACAATGGTTGTGGACCTTGTTGAAGAAGAAGAACCCTTGCGAGTGCCGGAAGACATTGTATGTAAAATAGGAGATGAGAATCAATTTTGCTGAACCTGTTCACTTCGGGGGGGGGGAGAGAGAGAGAGAGAGAGAGAGAGAGAGAGAGAGAGAGAGAGAGAGAGAGAGAGAGAGAGAGAGAGAGAGAGATAGCATATGTAGGAGCAACAACTAGAGTGTGCTTGGATTGAGGCTTAGATGGGAGATGCCAAATAGGAGATCAAAGATGTAGAGGAGCACATGCACGAGTTCTATCACAGACAGGCATCCCAGTGGACTCAGCTGGGAGACCAAGTGATAGGAAATTTATTTGAGATCACGGGACCGAGACATGCTCGAGCTAGGGTTAGATAGCTCATGAGACTTGACGACACTCTACTACCAGAGCCAAAGGAGCTGCACACCATTGCTATAGACTTCTTTCGAGAGCTTCTAACTTCAGAAACCCCCTCAGAGCACAAGGATGAGTGCAAACAAAGAGTATGGATGCATGTACAGTGTAGGCCCTGACTGATAGTATGCGGACCGCCTTGGGGTAGCCTTTTGTGGTAATTTCAGAGTTACTCACAGATGATGTTAATCACACAATTAATGTTTTAGTTAGAATATGTTTAAGATAATAATCATGTTGATAGACAAGGATACAATTACCAATAGTCGAACTTCTTGCTTCATTAGTTGTTGTGGTACAATTGATACAAATGGCACAAGGCCTGATCATTTATAGAATGTGAGGGGGTATGAGACTCGTGTCTCCTCGTTGATAGGTTGTGCCTCATGGGATGAGTCACAACTCTTCAATTATTAACTAACCATAATCTAAGACTTATTAATTGCATTATAGTTTAAGACCTTAGCTGATCTTACTTGCTAAGGTCTTAAAGGAATATCTTGTAAGTGAGTCTCTCTTGAGCCATCTAGTAGTGTTCTGCTTCTATGTGGAATCTTGTTAGAGTTGTTATCCACAAATTCATTTAATAGTGCTCTTGCTAAACTAGTATGTTGACGTCCTCTTCTCAATGTACATGTGTTACCATGCACATATTGGTGCACACCGTTTTTAAAATTTTCCTTGTAGCGGTAAAATGATGTCTTTGGTATTCCATGTAGCTCATGCCATGCTCTGTAGCAAACAATAGAGCCATTTATCTTGAATTGGTATCGCATCTTCTCATCTTTCTGATAGCATATAGATAGAACATCATATACATAATTTGTGCGTGCTTTTTGAGACTCTCCTCCAAATTCTTGCCATAATCTTGTCACCAAATCACGATCTGCAAACTGACAGCATTTTTTTCCACAGTAATCAATGCATGAAACCCTTTGAATTGACTCAGTTGAAAGATAAAAAGTAGAAGCTCGTGCTACTTGCAGTTTTTGAGTGTTGTTGATGAAACTGTATCATCTCTTCCTTAGCAAAGGGACATCAACACTACCATCAAGTTTTTTCCTAGCATTGTCATCATTGGATACATCCTCACATCTAGTATGCATCCCATCAACAAGAACAAAGCATTGTAGTGGGCTCCCATCCAACATGGTTTTCTGTTGGATGGGCCACTTTAGCAAAGTGATGCTTCCCACTTCAGGCATATTCTCACGGATTGGATTCTCCCTTTCAATACCTACACCCACAAAAAGTCATCACCAAGTACCTGAAAATTGACATAATCATGTGGAAATACATACAAGATGATCCCTTCATTCACGGTGTGCATCATTGTGTCATCCTTTAAAAGGACCCTTTGATTTCTCCAAGATTCTCGTATTGACATTTCAAACTTTGGGCTTGTAATAGGTATTGCATTTGTAACTAGAGGATCAAGATGATCCCCTTGTTCATCACCACTGTAGCTTTCATTTGTGTCAATTACATTGTCATTCATTATGGAAGATTGCAAAAGAATCTTAGGCCGTCGAACATCACTCCATAATGAGCTTTGGAGAGATATAGTATCCATTGTAGAAAAAGGGAGGACCACATCCTTCACTAGTATAGATACATTTCCTTGCCCTATCTTTGTACCACCACAAGTGGAATCGGGATCTATTCTACACACACAACCAATACCAACAATTTCATTGTCAAGTACCATATACACTTTCTCCCTTGATTCAAAGTCCATCGTGTAAGTTGAAAAGAAACACCTTGTTAAGTTCATATTTATAGATAAATTCTCTTTAAATAAAAATGTATAAGTTACATTACACATTACACGAGGGTTATGAATACTATAACTCTAGCAACTCTCAATGTCAAGAGCCCTAATGAAAACTAGCTTGGACAAGGTTAACATTGTACAATTTGTAGGCTTTGCTTTAATCCATGATTCAATGAAAGCAAGGTACAACATGTGGTGGACCTTGTCTTTAGATCCCCCTTGCTATATTAGAGCATAGCTTGGACAAGTGGTGGACCTATAACTTCTAATGGCCAGTGTCCAAGGTGCTATTTTAGGAACTTGCTTCTCAATGTCCAAGTATCTCTTACTTCTTCCAATGGAAGTAATGTTGGACAAGGGGGGATCTTGAAACTAAAAGCCCCTTTCTATATGAGGTAAAGCTTGGAGAAATGGTAGACCTAGTTCTAATGGCTATTGTAGGAACTTGCTTCCCAATGTCCAAGTATCCCTTGCTTCTTTCAATGGAAGTAAGGTTGGACAAGTGGTGGAGCTTGAAACCAAAAGTCCCTTTTTCTATATGGGAGTAAAGCTTGGACAAGTGATGGACCTAGTTTTAATGGCCAATGTCCAAGGTGGTATTGTAGGAACTTGATTCCCAATGTGCAAGTATCTCTTGCTTCTTTCAATGGAAGTAAGGTTAGACAAGTGATGGATCTCGAAACCAAAAGTCCCTTTCTATATGAGAGTAAAGCTTGGACAAGTGGTGGACTTAGTTTAAATGACCAATGTCCAAGGTTAACTATTGTAGGGTCTTGCTTCTCAATGTCCCAAGTAGCCCTTGCTTCTTTTAATGGAGGTAAGGTTGGACAAGTGGTGGAGCTTAAAACCAGAAGTCCCTTTTATATATGAGACTAAAGCTTGGATAAGTGGTGGACCTAGTTTTAATGCCTAGTGTCCAAGGTGGTGTAGGAACTTGGTTCCCAATATCCAAGTATCTTTAAGACTTGCTTCTTTCAATGGAAGTAAGGTTGGACAAGTGATGGATCTCGAAACCAAAAGTCCCTTTCTATATGAGAGTAAAGCTTGGACAAGTGGTGGACTTAGTTTAAATGACCAATGTCCAAAGTGAACTATTGTAGGGCCTTTCTTCTCAATGTCCAAGTAGCCCTTGATTATTTTAATGGAAGTAAGGTTAGACAAGTGGTGGAGCTTGAGACCAAAAGTCCCTTTTCTATATGAGAGTAAAGCTTGGATAAGTGGTGGACCTAGTTTTAATGGCCAGTGTCCAAGGTGGTGTAGGAACTTGGTTTCCAATGTCCAAGTATCTCTTGCTTCTTTCAATGCAAGTAAGGTTGGACAAGTGGTGGATCTCGAAACCAAAAAAGTCCCTTTCTAAATGAGAGTAAAGCTTGGACAAGTGGTGGACCTAGTTTTAATGACCAATGTCCAAGGTGAACTATTGTAGGGCCTTGCTTCTCAATGTCCAAGTAGCCCTTGCTTATTTTAATGGAAACAAAATTGGAGCAGTGGTGGATCTTGAAACAAAACCCCCCCTGTTATATTTGAGGGTAGCTTGGACAAGTGGTGGATATTGGACCAAGACCTACTATAATAGAGTATAGCTTGGACAAGTGGTGGACCTATAAATTTTAATGGCAAATATACGACAATTGCAAGGCCTTGCTTCCCAATGTCCAAGTAGCTCTTGCTTGTTTCAACAAAAGCAAGGTTGATAATAGGGCCTTTCTTCTCAATGTCTAAGCAGCCCTTGCCTTTTTCAATGGAAGCTTGCTATGATGAGAAAAGCTTTGAGCATAGCTTGGGCATGTGGCAGATATGGTCAATGTCCAAGGAAAATTTTGAGTTCTGAGCTCCAAAATAGAGTCACTTTCCACCACTTATTTATGTTGATTGTCCTTGGTGAGTTGTGAAGCAAGGAAAGAGACTGGGTTTTAGATACATAGCTTATCTAAGCTAGACCACAATTGAGAAAGTGGAATAGGGTGGTGCAACAAGAGGTACAAGAGGGGTTTGGAGTAGCACCCTAAGCAGGGTCTAGGGACGGCAGTCACCATATATGGGGTTTGGGGCAGCAAGTAGGGTCAAGGGGCGGTAGCCCCTACGGGGTTTGGGGCAATGTCCCGAGCAGGGTCGAGTGGCGGCAGCCCCCGCGGGGTTGCAGTAGCACCCCAAGCGGGGTCAAGGGGTAGTAGCCCTTGTGGGGTTCAGGGAAACACCCCGAGTGGGACCGAGGGGCAGTAGCCTCCGCAGGGTTTGGGGTAGTGGGGTTAAGGGGCAGCAGCCCGTGTGGGGTTTGGGGCAACGCCTCGAGTAGGGTCAAGGAGCGGAACCCTCCGGGGAGTTTGGGGCAACATCCCAATTAGGGTCAATACTTCACATTGTTTTATCTCTTTTCAACAAAATTGCTTTGCTTTTTGGAGCGAGCTCAATACTAATATAAAAGGGGATAATAGAGCTTACGTGGCATTTTAGTAAGCGAACCCTGTCAAACACAAAAGGAAACAAACACGCACAGAGTTACACACAGAGAGATCAAAAAACACAGACAATCCACACACATAGCACAGGCAGGAGACGCATATGTATGTGTAGAGAAGTCACCATCATACTCAACACATGTAGGAGACCATCGGTACGTACGAGATACGAGGTTGCTGTAGCGTAGATGCTGCAAGAGACCATCATCACGGCAAAACAGAAGGAAGCTTGTTTGCCTGACAGAGGCAAGCTTGTTTTCTTGGCAAAGGGAAGTTTGAGAACATCATCATGCTTAGTAAAGGAGAGCTTTTGAAAGGTCCAACCCTCTCTCCCTCTCTCTCTGTTTTTCTATTTTCATGTGCAGCTAATGACTCTCTGTCATTCACTTCCAATCCAGATTTTGATTCAGTTTTAGACACTGATTCAGATTTTGACTTAGCTCCTGATACTAGTTTACGTTTTTATTTGTGCACAAAAATACAAGGTTTAGGGTTTTCAATATTTAATGTTGTTTTCATTTCCAATCTGACTCAATTCCTAGTCAACACACATGAACTCTAAGTGTTGTTCCCACTCTCTCTTGCACATGCAAAAGAACATTGAGATTTATCATTCTTGCTCTCTGTCTTTCTTAAAAATCGAAAGAGAACACAGTCATGTCCTCTCACTCTTTCTCACTTTGTCCTCTTCCCTTTTGCACAGATTATCAAAATACCACTTACAAAAATTTCATTTTAATGCATAACATAGATAAACAATAACATCACTAATACAACAAATGTGCACATAGCATACATACACATATACATAAATATCAGAGATAGTTAAAACATTAGAGTACTTGAAAACCAAATTGTATGGGGGACTTACTTGTGTGATCCGTTAATGAATCTTTCTGAAAGTGGTGGATTGTGTTGGGTTGTCTTTTGTCTAACTTGTCTGTAAATTTAATTATAACTTTTGTTTCTCAACAAAAGTAATATAGTGTTATGAGATGCCTTATTCACATGAATGGTTGACACTATGATATGTAGACAAACAATATGTGGGCTAGACATATGCTAGATGTTTAATGTTGGCACTTCTCTAAGGGTGAATAATTGGGCAAGTGGGTGACCTTGAGGCTTGGGGAGTGTAAGGACCTCCAAACTCAATACCTTCTTGGTGTGCTTGGTTGGACATGTGGTGGACCTTGCTTAGATTCAGGTGCAAAAATACGATTTGATACGATCCACTTTAACTTTAGGCGTGAAACCTCATCAAATATGGTTTAGATTTAGGTGGGATATTTCAAATTAAGGCGGTTCTCTCACATCATTTTTGGTAAATTTTAATTTAAATTTGAATTTGGGTGGGAAAATTTGCATCTAGGCGAGATAATAAACTTGACTTTAAATTTGAATTTGGATGAGATAATTAAAATTTAGACGAGCAACTTCTGAATCTTGAACTAAAATCTCCATAATACAATGGAGTGTAGGTTGGACAAGTGGTAGACCTCTAAGCCAAACCATCCATGCTACCAAACATAGTAGCTACACTCCATTGAAACATGCAGCTTGACGGTAGAGCTTATTTCTCTCCATGTTTCAATGGACCTTAACTTGGATAAATGGTGGAGCTTTCTTCTTTTCATGTTCTCATGGAGCCTACCTTAGACAAGTGGTGGATCTTTTGCTCTCTATTTTTCAATGAAATTAGCTTGGACAAGTGGTGGAGCTTTGCTTCTCTTTATGTTTCAATGGAGCTTAGCTTGGACAAGTGCTAGAGATTTGCCGTCTTGAGATGCTCCAATAAAGCTAGCTTGGACAACTGGTGGACCTTTAAACAAAACCTCTCATGGACAACATATCATGGGTTATCTAGGTGGTGAAGAAAAAACATTCAAGTTATAGCCTTAGCAGTTGAGTGTGGACTCATAATGGGTGGACTTGCACCTAGATACTAGGATGAATAAGTGAAACTTTTATCATTTCTCCATGCCCATCTACCTTATATTTCTATGGCTAGGCATGCTGTGGACTACTAGACCAAACCGTCTACTATCTATGAAGTGCATCTTGGACATGTGGTGGACCTTTAGACAAAAAACTCAATGTATAACATAGGTTGGGTTCTCCATGTTTTAATGAAGCCTGGTTTGGATATATGGTAAAGCTTAAGTTTTTCCCAGTCTCAATGGATCCTAGCTTGGCCAAGTGGTGTAGCTTGCTTCTTGCCATGTTTCACAAAAACATGGAGGTGGAGATTTTCTTCTATGCTAGCTCCAATAGAGATGGCTTGGACAAGTGGGGGAGCTTTGCTTCTATTCATGTTCCAATAGAGTTAGCTTAGACAAGTGGTGAACCTTCAAACAAAACCCCTCATTGAAAAATATCAAGGGTTATCTAAATGGTGAAAAAATCATTAAAGCTATAGCTTTAGAGGTTGGGTGTGGACCTTGTACCTAGGATGGATAGGTGGTGGACCTATTATTATTTCTCCACGTCCATCTTAGACAAGCGGTCAACCGGCTTGTTGAGGTTATTTTAAATTAATATATTGAGGCGGTATGAGGCAGGCAAAAAGAGAGGTGACCTCTAAACACCCTTCAAGAATTTTGTGTTGCTCAATTGGGGCTAGGGCAACCACAAGAAAGAAAATCAACAACAACCCCACAACAAAACAGGTGAACGGGCAATTGGAGTTGTAGAGGGACATGCATCTCGTGCTAGATGGGATGTAAGTGACTGCTTTATTCTTTGTATAGTGTTTAATTTATAATTAGTATTCAATCTTCTAATTGTTGCTATATTTCTTTTCAGGCTTTTCTTTGATTTGCCAAAATGAGTGTAGGAGCAAGCTAGATTTCTAAACAAGCACACATAGTGACATATTCTGATCCAATATATGACTGCTGGTTAGAAATCATTGAAAGGCTAGAAGAAGAGGCAATGAAACCCCCAACAACTGTGTTTAGACTCCTTTGTGGTCTTGAGGAATCAGAGATACAAGTTATTCAAGAAGAAATAAAAAGTGAGAAGATATTATTGTCAAAAATTGCAAAAGATGGTGATGTAATTGACATGTATGATCGAACCAAGACAAATTGATTCAAGATGCACTTCTTGAGGGCTTCAATGAGTTGAATGAGTCATCATGTAGGGATGCATTGTAGCAACGACCTAATCGCAACCCACACAAAATTATCAATCCATGGATTGGCAACCCAGCTAGCGCTTGGAGGCACGAGTATCATAGGATGCATCAAAATAGAGGATTCAAGGGATCCTTCTACCCATCACAGAGATAAGCCATGGAAGGGCTTCCTCTAATCGAGAATACAATCCTACTTATTAATCACTTTGCACACAATCATGTGCTTGAAATTAACCTCTCACACTAATCACCCTAATCACAACTACACAAGCACGTAATTAACATACCTACTTCGCATTAGTGTGGCCATTCCGGTCCAACCCCTCAATGCCACCACGTATGCACACACACTAATCACACACCTTGTAGAGAGAGAAAGAGAGAGAGGCATAGCCCTCACACACCATAGTCAATGGTGTGGATAGAAATGACTAATTAGAAAGAGATTAGAGATCTAACATCACACTAATACAATCTCACTTCACATAATCAAAACAAAGAATACTAATAAGAAAGAAATTGTAATTGATTATTAGAAATCAAGAGCTACATGGGCATGGAAAGCCCATGAGCCTCATGACCATCCACTCTACAAAGAAGAGAGCACACCCAAGAATGACTTTTCATTAAGCATAGGGCTTTTTTATAGTTTTGGGCCTCAATCCCTTCAACTATGGGATAAGGTTGAGCCCTTTAGCCTAAAGCTTATACAATTTGGAACTCCTAAATGAGCTCAAGGCCCTTATACAATGAATAGGAAATATTGTGCACAATAGCACATCCATAGCTTGGTGCATAATCTGTTTAGCATGTGTTAGCTGCTGCTAACATTCCCCCCTCCTAATTTGGAGCACACGTCCTCGTGTGCTGCTAAAGCAAAGCACGATGACATGGTGGAAAGTATGTCCTTGGAGGAATGTTGAGCTGTCAAAACATATATAATCAAGTCATAAGCATCAAAAGGCTAACAATTAAGAATAGGACATGAAGTGCAATGTGAGATCATGCAAAGTGAATTTTTGCTTCCAAAAGATGGTTTAATCATAGCCACAAGCTAAACAACATACAACAAAAAAACACCTAAACTATTTTGAAGATTATGCCACTAAAAATTTCAGATTTATGCATGTAACATGAGCAATGAATTATGACCCTAGGCTAATGCAAATTCATAACCTACTAGCCTAAAAACCATGTGATCATTTTTAATAAAACAACCAAGTCTATCATGTCTGTGGGCCATAAAGAAGCTCCCAATCTATTAGTACACTGTCACTTAGCTTTTTGAAGCTCATGGAAGATTTGTTTTTGAACTTTTGATAGAAGAAAGTAAAGCACATCACAAGGCAACCACTCCAAGGCAAGTCAAGCTACAACTTTCGGCTCCTTGAACCCTCAAGAAGGTGTTCCAAGAATCTACTAGCCTACTAAGGTGACAGCTAACCCCTATCAGCCCAGGGCATCGGTTTAGGGCCTTGACCAAGCGAGCCAAGGTGGTTCCCCTAGCCAGCCAAGTGCCAATAACGCGATAGGCCTCACAAAGACACAACATAACATAAAAATTTGATTTTCATGTGTGTAGTAGCATTTGTGCTACTCTTTTTGGACACTTCTTTGCTTCATTGTTCCTTTTTTTTAGCACTTTTTTATTGCTTCCATCATGAGATGTTTATGGAAAATGGACTAAGGGACTAAAAGCCTAACCATATCCCTAGGTCATTTTACAAATGAGTGGAGTATTAAGACAATCACTAGGAGTCTAGAACTAACCAGCGATCCTACATTAACCTAAGGTCAAGGTCAATTACCCATGATTAGCACACATAAAACCAAACTTCTAATGAGTTTAATATTCTCAAAGCAATGTGTTGAAACTTTAGTATGCCTAGCTTTTGAAAATGAAAGGAACCATACTTTAGAAGCAAATTCACTTAATCCAAGCATGCAAGAAGTGTAAAGATAAGCAAGAGCATAGCATGGAATGATTTCACCTATTCATGCTCTTTATGAGCATTCTTGAGCAAGCATCAACTTTGTGTTTGGAGAGGCCCCCTTGATTACTTTTATTTGCAAGCCAAGTTTCTGGAAGCTAAGTGTTAAGAAACACAAGCTCCAAAAACCATTTATTGAAAACCATGAAAAATACACCAAAAAAATTATTGAAATCCTAATGTTATGGTCTTGCATATCCAGATATACCAAAGGGAAAAAACCCTAGGGGAAAAAAGTGCCTTTGGTTATGCACATGATAATTTGCTCTATAGTAGCAAATGTATGCATACATATCAGAGAATGACAGAGAAAATGCTTCTACATATCTAATTCAACCTCTTTATATCTTCCGCGCGGCGAAGATAGAAATGGCCAAGAACACATGTGAATTGTACTAGAGAAACACAGAAGTGTTGTCAGTGGTCAGAGTAAACACCTGCCCAAGTCTCATAAAATTCTGAAGCCTATAACTTGGTCAATTCTCAATAAGTCAGACTGCAGTTTATAGACCTACAGTTGATCAAAACTCTCATCATACCAATCCAAAAGCTCACAAAAGCCTTTCACACCACTACAAGCACATATACATTCCATACATTTTCACTGACATCATTTTTAAAGCACCAACACTCATTTGCATCTTAGGCGCGCCGAAGATAGAATTTGCCAAAATTGTTACTTTGAGAGCTTATTTTTGCTTCTTTGGTTGTTCTACTTGGTTGTAACTTGCTAGAATGGTCTAATCATTGAATGTGCTAATCCATTGTCAAGTTCTCTCTCATCTACATGTGGAGCTCCGAAGAAAAAGACTATGAAGAAGAAATTCGCTGAACTCCCACCATATCAGCTAGAGGAAGATTCATTAAAAGAGGCCAATGTCATGGTCTACCACGGATCCTTTAAGAGTGCACAGGGTAATAAAGTGGAAGTGCAGATGTTACCAAAGAAAGCTCAAGACCTCATCAAGGAACAATCAGTGCGACCATTGTGGGAAAAGATTGGACTCAAGGAATACATAGAATTGGAACCCTATGGTGTGGACTACAAAAGAGGTTATGAGCTCTTGCACAACATCACTGAAGAGGGACGGGCGACCATATCTGATCTCAATGGCTCCCCTATTGAATTCAACCTAACCGAAGACCACGTAGAGTAGGCTCTTAAACTTCAGCAGGGAGGAAAACCTATGCGAGACAGGCAGTTACCAAGACCAACAGTATTTTCACCAGCCGGTCCTCTTCCTTTCTAGATTTGAAGCAAAGAGAAATAGATAGATCACTACGGCTCTATCACCAACACTTTCACTTTATGGCCAAGAGACCCCCAAGGTATACAGTTCCCAACCATGCTATGGCGTCTACTTCACACAAGCTTCAAAAAGAGAAGGCATAACAGAGGTTAACCATGCCTAGTATATCTACACCTACACATGTTAAGAAACTTGACAACATCACCTTCTTGGGTGCTCCAGAAGTGCTCGCTAGAATTGCCTATCATGCAATAGGGTAGATAGAACATCTACCACCAGCCCTAGAGAAAAACTTATGGTTGCTAAATAGAAAAGACAAAGAGCCAGAAGTACAAACAAGGGCTCCACCAGTAGCAACAAGACTGCGGACATGACTGGTAGATGTACCAAATCCAGAAGCTCCATCCACAACAACAGCAGAAGAAGATGAAAGAGAAGGGGAAGATACTCTTCTTGAGAGAAAAAGGAAAGAAAAGGTAAAGCCAAGATGGAGGTCCCAACACACCAAGAAGCATCGACCAACATTAGTTGTTGAAGAATCAGTTCAGAGGGCGGCACGAATAGAGAGAGAGATAGCAGCCTTCGAACTTGAAAGAGGACTTCAGGGAGATTTTGAAGAAAAGTGGAAACCATCCGTGACGAATTTCAAAGTCAAGACCCAAAACCCAATGTAAAAACTGCAAGATGATCCTATGGAAGGTATGGAGCAGCTTTACCAACAAGAAGAACTTCAAAGGACAAAAGATCAGGAACAAGTGAACGAGCAAACCCCACCAAAGAAATACTTCCCAACCGAACAATTATACACTGAAGGGGCTCCGCATTTCACTCCTCCAAGAGACCCACCACAACCAGAGGGGACAATTCCCATTGCTAGCAATACAAAAACAGAATCCGAACATCCCAAAGCTGTTGAAAAGAAGCAAGTGGATGACCCAACCACCGCAATTGAGACTCTGAGCACACAAGCGGATCAATCAGATGCACCAACCCCAACTGAGGCTCACGAACATGAAGTAATAGCCTGAAGCAAGCCACTGAGGAAACTTAGAAAGTCTAGACGATATAGAGGAATATGCTCATGTAGCGATAGAAAAGATAAAAAATGAGATATACACATGGTACCAACAACTCCACCACCTCAATCAGAGGTTGCATCATTCAAATGAAAGGCTAGACTTGGCAACAGAAATGGAGGCTCTTCACAATTAACATAAATACCAAGAGCAGCAATTCATAAACACCACTTCTACTCTACGACAGTCTGTTTCAATGATGCAAAGGCTACAAATCCAACTCAACATTGCAAATACACAGTTAGCCCAGTCAGAAGCACATTGCCAAGAGTAGAATACTCTCCTGAATCAGCTAAAAGAAAACCCCACATTATCCACACTCTAGGATATAGATGCTGCCTACTAAGCAATGGAACAGAAGGTTAAAGATTTAGAGATGGAGCTAAGGCTCGAACAAATGCGAAGAAGATATCTGTCAATTAGTTTCATGCAACGAGAGGACAACTATCAAAAGCATATTGCTCAGCTTAATGAGGAGTTACGAAGGCTAAAGAAGTTGTAGGGGCACAAACAACCACCTCGGGAGACGAGCAAATCATTACTGCAATGCAGAATAAAGATACACTTCAGTTTATGGATTTGGAGGTGCCCACAGTAGAAGAGACAATTCTAGAGATTGAAGTCTCTCAAGAAGAAGCGGGACCTTCCACTACGCCAAAGACTTTAATGGCTGAAGAGGAGGCTGCTTTGAAGAGACAAATAGAAGAAGAGACGGAGGAAATTTGGAAAGAGGCAATGCAATGGGAAGAAAAAATCCTACACTCAATCAATGACAATCTCCTAGCGCCCTCCACATTCAATGAGTCTTGGCATCAACAGGCTCTTCCCTGTCCGCTTATCAAATTCGAAGTCCTTTAGATTAAAGAAAGACTTCTCAAGGATCTCGTGGCCAATGCATCATTGGTCCACCCAAAATAGCATGAGATATGGCTTAACTGGCATCCAAGGTATCTTATTTTATATCAAATACAATTACTCATCAAACAAGATCCTGTGTAGTGTCCTCTACCAAGGGTCAGAAGCTGGTAGCTGTTGGGGTATAAAGCCCAATGTGGTCGCCCAGGTAAGTGGGCGGGCCGCCAGGTATGTACACATATTCTTTTGTAAAAACCTAATAATAACTCACTATGCTCTACACATTACAGTAGTGCGAGTTCACCATATCGTCGTGCTCTTCTTCTCGCACTCTCTCTCGCGTCACACTTCTGCTCGTACTCCTTCAACTGGTATCAGAGCTCAGATTGGAGTGAAATTCGACAGGCGAAGACACGGCCCCAAATCTCGTGGCAGAGCCCGAGGGGTCTGGTGTTGTCAGAATTTCATTCTGAGGTCATCTCGGCCACCGTTCGGCTTCGACAAAGGTCTGCGCAGGCCATTTTCGACTACGTGGTCTCGACGGGTGCAGATCCGACTCTGCAAATTTGGGGTTTTCGGCCTACGACTACAGGTGTTGAGGATATCGACACTCCCAGAGTGCTGATTTGTGGTTGTCTACACATCGAAGGACGGCTCACAGTTCTTGGAGGCGTGTCACATACGACACGGGCGCATCTACACACAGACTGTAGGCGACATCCATTGGTTCATCAGGTAGCTTGTGTTTGCTGCTTGATATTCCAGATTTCACCCTGACATTGCAGGTACTTCCACATGGGATGTATTGTCAGAGATGATGTATGTCTGTTGAGGGTTTGCTGGCTGTGAGTCACGCAGCAAACAACCGCCGCAACGGTTACAACATATAGTGGGAAATTTGTGGATGTATGACTTTGTGGGAAGTCTATGTACTGTCAGATTTACTGCAGCCTTTGTTGAGGGTCGAGTGAGGTTTTATTGAGCTGGGGGATTCTCGAATGTTGAGATCCTTTCGGTGATACAGGTCTTGGAGCGATCCCTCGAGCACCCTTAGATAGGCAGCTAGGATGTATTGACTGTGAGTTAGACAGTTGGGATTGCATCTTTGCTTTACTGCCGTTGAGGCATTTTCGCAGTCTATGCTTACAGGACAGTGACAGAACAGTCAGAGACAGTACAGGTGCACGACAGGTTTACCCACAGCTTACAGTGTCAGAGAGACAGTGTTTTTGAGCTGTTTTTTGGTCTGTTTTTGAGTACACCAGAGCCATTTTACAAAGGAGACTCTGCCAAAATTTATGCAGAATATGAAGCTTTCTTGGTTCATTTGACAGGTTGATATTGGTTCAGAGGTCAGTTTACAGGGGAAACTGTGCCGAATTTTTCCCAGGAAAGTAAACCACTGTGAAGCGTAGCTATGGATGGATCAAAGGACACTGCTCTTTACAATAACAAGAAGCTGGATGGAACCAATTTCCCATTGTGGAAGAAGCAGATTTGGCACCTGTTGGTACAAAAGAAGCAGATAAAACCTATAAAGCTCAAGGGGATAAAACCAGAAGATATGGACGAAGATGAATGGAACGAAGCACTTTCTACCATTATGCTGACTTTGGCAGAAAGCGTTTACTTCAATGTAGCAGACGAGATGTCGGCTTATCAAGCATGGATAAAGCTGAGTGATCTTTATGAGAAGCAGAGTGCAGCTTCACAGGTATACTGGCTTAAGAAGCTTGTTGACTTGAAGATGAAAGAAGGGACCCCTATGTCCAATCATCTGAATGAATTCAACACCATCTATAGTCAGTTGTCAGCTCAAGGTGTCAAGTTTGATGAACCTGTTAGAGCTATGTTCCCGTTGATCACATTGCCGGAAAGTTGGGACACTTTTGGCACAGCTTTGAGTAATTCTTCACCTCCAGATGGTTTGAACATAGCAGGTGTAGAAGGAAGTCTGCTTACTAAAGAAACCAATAGAAAGACAATGGACAAAGGCAAAGGAACAGCCTTAGTTGTCAGGGGAAGGACCAAAAAAAAGTACAAAGGTGGAAAGAGGAATCAGTCTCGTAGCAAGTCCCGCAGTGCTAAAGGCAAGAGTGACATAGAATGCTACCATTGTGGCAAGAAGGGTCACATGAAAAGAGACTGCAGAGAATGGAAAGCAGAAAAAGGCAAAGAGAAAGCTGAATACCATGGTGAGAAGAACAAGTCCTCAGTGAAGATTCAAGAAATAAATGTGACAAACACTGTTGCAGAGGATGACAGTCTAGTGTCAGGAGACATCTACTTCTTGAAGAATACAATGGACTCAGCTCTTCTTACAACATCTAATGGAAATGCACTGAGTGACTGGATTATATACTCAGGGGCATCACTTCATGTGTCTCCAAACAAGGAGTGGTTTACTTCTTATGTGACCACTAAAGATCATGTTCGGCTAGGCAATGGACAGACATGTGAGATCTGAGGTGTTGGAGATGTTCAATTGAAGTTTCAGAATGGCTCTTCTTTGACGCTGAAGATTGTGAGACATGTTCCCGCAATTACAAAGAGCTTGATCAACACGGGTTTACTTGATGATGCTGGCTACGTCACCACTTTTGGACAAAACATGTGGAAGATATCCAAGGGTTCTATGACAGTAGCACATGGAGTAAAGTCTGGAGGACTTTACATGATTTATGTATCAAATGTCTCTAAAAATGTAATCAATGTAACCGAGCAGCCGAACGTTTCTTTGTGGCATAGCCGGTTAGGACATATGTCCAAGAAGGGAATGGAAATCTTGTCTCGTTCTGGTTATTTGCCTGGGTTTTCATTTAATGATTTTGAATTCTGTGAACATTGTCTGTATGGTAAGCAAACACAGCAGCCACATAAGCATAGAAGCAGTAGAAGAGATACACAGTTGGCACTTGTTCATAGTGATTTGTGTGGACCTATGCCTAATCTATCTCTAGGGGGAGCTTCTTACTTTATGACATTTATAGATGATTACTCGAGAAAAGTATGGGTTTACTTTCTCAAGCACAAGGATGAAGCGTTTAGTGTTTTCAAAACGTTTGTGACACTTGTGGAGAATCAGAGTGGCAAGAAGCTTAAATGCTTACGCACTGACAATGGTGGAGAGTATGTTTCAAAGGCCTTTCAGGACTTTTGTGAGTCAAAAGGTATAAAACGTGAACTTACTGCTCCTTACAATCCTCCTCAAAATGGTGTTGCTGAGAGGATGAATAGGACCATACAAGAGAAGGTCAGAAGTATGTTGTCTAATGCACAGCTGCCAAATGGGTTTTGGGCTGAAGCTGTATCAACAACTGTTCATCTTGTAAATAGATCTTCTAGCAAGGTTTTGCAGAAGGATTCAGTGCTAGAGATGGCATGGTCAGGCAAAATGCCCTCATACAAGCATCTCAGAGTCTTTGGCTGTGAGGCATATACTGATGTTCCAAAGGAATTTAGGAAGAAACTTGAGCCAAAGAGTAGAAAGTGCATCTTTCTAGGCTATGGTAATTCTGGTGAGATGGGGTACAGACTTTGGGATCCCAAATCCAAAAAGGTTGTCCGCAGCAATGATGTTCACTTTAATGAATCCAAATATCATTCTAAACCAGAGAGGGTTGAGGAGATTAGAAGAGTTGTCTTCCAAGAAGATGGACCTGCACGTGCAAGACAAAATGTCAGGGCTCAAGAGCAGCAAGGACAGGATAGAGTGGAACCTCAGGTTGTGGTTGAGCTTGAGCCACCTATTGTGTGTAGATCTGGACGTGTCACGCGACCTCCTGATAGGTTTGTTCCATCTATGAACTATGTCATGTTGACTGATTGCAATGAGCCTTCATGTTACAAGGAAGCAGTGCAAATGAAGGACTCCGGGAATTGGCAATTGGCTACGCAGTCAGAGATGACAGCTCTGCATAAAAACCAGACATGGAAGCTAGTTAAATTACCACAGGGCAAAAAGGCTCTACCTTGTAAATGGGTTTATAGGTATAAGATCACCGCTCATGATAGTCAGCCAAAGTACAAAGCAAGGCTTGTTGCCAAGGGCTTTAAGCAAGAACAAGGCATTGACTTTGATGAAGTCTTCTCTCCGGTGGTCAAGATGACTACATTGAGATGCTTTCTTGCATTGGTTTCCATATTAGATTTGGTGTTGCACCAAATGGATGTCAAGACAGTGTTCTTGCATGGTGATTTAGATGTGGAAATTTACATGCAGCAGCCAGAAGGGTTTGTTGAGAAAGGCAAGGAAGATTGGGTATGCCAGTTGTTAAAGAGTCTTTATGGCTTAAAACAATCACCGAGGGCATGGTACCATAAATTCCACAAGTTTATGCTTTCTCAAGGCTACAAACGTAGTGAGTTCGATCACTGTCTATATACAAAGAAGGCTAAGGATGGTAGTTGGCTGATCCTTATTTTGTATGTGCATGACATGTTGATTGCTGGCAAGCACTTGGAAGAAATTTCAGCTTTGAAGTCAAAGATGGCAAAATCGTTTGACATGAAAGACATGGGTGAGGCAAGTCATATACTTGGTATGCGCATTGAGAGAGACAAATCAAAGAAGTTGATTTGGTTATCTCAAACAGAGTATATTGACAAGGTTTTGCAACGTTTCAATATGGAGAAGGGAAAGGCACTGAGTGTTCCATTGGCACCATATGTGAAACTTAGCAAACAAGATTGTCCCGCGTCTGAGGAAGAACAGGTTGAAATGGATAAGATTCCATATGCGTCTGCAGTGGGTAGTTTGATGTATGCAATGATGGCTACTCGCCCAGACATTGCATTTGTAGTGGGAGTAGTAAGTCGATACATGTCAAACCCACGCAAGAAACATTGGGAGGCAGTGAAAGGAATATTGAGATACCTGAAAGCGACAAAGAGTATGCGTATATGCTATGGGAGTTAGGAGCTAAGTGTAAAGGGTTTTACAGACTCAGATTATGCAGGTGACTTAGACAACCGAAGGTCTACGTCAGGGTATGTCTTTACATTGGCTGGTGGAGCAGTATCATGGCGTTCTAGATTACAAGATTGTGTTACTCAGTCTACTACAGAGGCTGAATATGTTGCAGCATTAGAGGCATGCAAAGAATCAATTTGGCTTAATCAACTAGTAAGAGATTTGGGAATCAAAGAAGAGATGCCTGTGTTATATTGTGATAGTCAAAGTGCTATACAATTGGCTCGCAATCCAGTTTATCACTGAAAGACAAAGCATGTGGATGTGAAGTATCATTTCATCAGGGAAATGCTCGAGGATAAGCAACTTCAGCTTGTCAAAGTTCACACCACAGAAAATCCTGCTGATCTACTTACAAAAGGACCTCCCTCAGAGAGCTTTGCGCATTTTCGCAAGCAGTTAGGTGTAGGGTAGTACATCACTTCTCTACATCTCTTGTATATTAGCTTGTATAGTAGCTTCTCTCACACTTAAAGTACCACATTGGACTTTAAGTGGGAGGTTGTTGGGGTATAAATCCCAATGTGGTCGCCCAGGTAAGTGGGCGGGCCGCCAGGTATGTACACATATTCTTTTGTAAAAACCTAAAAAGAACTCACTATGCTCTACACATTACAGTAGAGCGAGTTCACCATATCGTCGTGCTCTTCTTCTCGCACTCTCTCTCGCGTCGCACTTCCGCTCGTACTCCTTCAGTAGCAACAATTTGTCATTCAATAGAAAAGACCAACCTGGCTAAATTATCCTCGATTTCCACCGCTTCTGAATAACCACCTACCGAAAAAGAAATTATTCATGGATTCTATGCCAGAGTCATGTTTCTGCCATCATACTATATGCAAACATTTGAAGAAGCCTTCTACACAGGTTCCTTCACTTAGAATCAAAGATCTTCGTTCCTGTCAGGACCAATCTGCGGGCTCGATTTGTCAGCTATTACACAATGGAGCTGAAGAATCCAATCACCATGCAATCCATGTCAACTGAGGACAAAGAGCTGCACAACAAATACCAACAAGGACTTGAGCATCAAGCAAAAAGATCGGTGACGCACAAGTGTGACCACTACTTAGCACCCTAAGTATTCATGTCGCGGACGACACATGCAAGGAGGGGGGGAATGTAAGGTGCTTAGCTAATAAGAGCAAAAGAAGATCATCAAGCGGGACTCCACTCATATTTTTAAGCCTAATGATTGTATAAAACCCTTTTTTATTATTGAGAAATCCCACAAGTCCAAAGCCGTTGTAATATTATTGAGTGCCTGTGAATGAAAAGGGGCCAAGGGCTTCTGAGTTTGTAAATTTATGCACTCTGATGGCCTTGATTTGAACCTGAATTAGCTAGGAATCCATTTTTACACCTTGGCTAAGGTATAAAAGCCAATTTTTGGAACCTTAAACCTAAGTTTTGGATAATAAAGAAGTGAGCGTACGTTGCAGCAACAACAATGGTCTACTGATTCTTCTCCTTCTCGTCTCTCTCACGTATAATATTGCATTGCTGTTCTGAGCATACCAATGTGTTTGTAGGTGAAAGCTCTTCCTTTTCATGTAATTTTTTTGTGATAAATTTGTGCTTTAAGCCTGCTTTTTGTCTACGAGTTGTTGTTGCTCCCTACGCACAATACATGAGCCAAAACTGGAATATGACCTTAGGGATAGATAGAGCATGTCTAGCGGCAGCTACAAAGCCCTTCTAGGACTAAAACCGACAACCCTAAAATGGGCTGTTTATCTTATGCGTGAATTTTCCTAGGTGTCAGAATCGACATTTGAGCATATGAGAGTGTAGAGGATACTCTGCTCATGCTGGGTATTAAGTTTCGTTCCATTCGAAAACCTGTAGATACACAAATTGGTCAGAATAAGGTTATAGCAAAGATAGTATCTTTTGGTGTCTGACACACACTTGAGACTTGGAAAAGTAGAAGCAACTTAGACTTGGGTTTTCCATGAGATTGGCTATCTCTTGTAGCCTCCATGCACTAGTCGGGTCAGCTACGTCCCACGGATTGACATTTTATGTCTGTGGTTCTTGTTTTGCTAGCATTGATAGGGTGAGGCTTGGCAGCCGGCTGACATGAGGGTGTAGGTAGACTCAGAGGAGGGGTTCAACTTGTAAAACAAGCTTGTTTGTGTTTTGCTATAACGAGATGAATTGGCTACCTCAGTTTGTGAGAGCCAATCCAAAGCATGATAGATGGATGCCATGCAGGTCGCTTCTGTGTGGGCATATGCGAAGTCTGAGAAAGCAGTTCCCATGCCTTGATAGAAGATGTCATCCATGTTTGGTTTCTCATCTCTGATGGTGCTTGCTTGACATGGAGGCGCATGCATAACTCTAGGATGGAGCTTCCTCTTCATAGTTTCATGTTTATCCACATAGCCATTGATTCATGTTTTAATATCATTTTTTTATTTCTCTAAAATTTAAAGTAATGTTCTTTAATTTTTATCCTCCTAAAACATAGGGAAACAATAAAACTTGAATGTTTAAGCACTAAAGCAGGGTTCGATAGTAAGCGCGACAATTTTAGTGGCAATAATTACGGCAATACATGTGGTAGTACGTGGTAATATTTGAAATATAAAAAAGTGTCCCCCCATCCCCCTCTCTCTTTTTTGGCTTGCCCATTTTGGACTCTCTCTGTCTCTGTCTCTCTCTCTCTCTCTCTCTCTCTCTCTCTCTCTCTCTCTCTCTACAAAACATAGTAAAAGATCGAGGTAAACATTTTGAGATTTTCATAGTACAAAACATACATGTTGAACACCTCTTGTTGTTAGTTCCATGGGATACTTCAAGCGCAAAGAAATCATATAGTTCATACTTCAATTGTTCCGACACAAAGAAATCATAATAGTAGTCCCATGTGTCTCCCTTAGCTACCAACAATCTCTTTCTTGTCGGCCTTGAAACTTGATTGCATTATTGCCTTCAAGCATTGCCAGTGTAGTCGTACAAGTGCTATGCATGGAGTGTGCAGGTACATGACTGGCAAGTCCACTCATGGAGACATGCATGTGCATATACAAGGGCAAGTCCCATGCACGGAGGGTGCATCCTTCCACCTTTGTGGTATATCCCACATGCATAGAGAGAGAGAGAGAGAGAGAGAGAGAGAGAGAGAGAGAGAGAGAGAGAGAGAGAGAGAGAGAGAGCTTGTTGAGGTTATTTTAAATTAATATATTGAGGCGGTCTGAGGCAGGCAAAAAGAGAGGTGACCTCTAAACACCATTCAAGAATTCCGTGTTGCTCAATTGGGGCTGGGGCAACCACAAGAAATAAAATCAACAACAACCCATAACCAAACAGGTGAGCGGGCACCACCTAGTTATGGGATGAGAACTTGGATGCAAATGAGATTTTGCCACAACCAAGAAGAGGTGCAACAAAACACACACAAGTAATCTCCCACCAAGAAACACACCAAATGGAGCAAGAGAGAGCTAGAACACACGAAGGAATGGAGCTTGCATAATACCTTGTTTGTGACATGCAAATGGAGATGCTTCATTATGATGCTACCATAGAGCTTGTATAAAACTAACACAATGCATAGTGAACGCTAAACATTGCCAACACACACACACACACTCTTAAGGTGTGGGAGACCTCTCACCACAATACCCTCTTACAATGGACACAACTTTGTCAATGAAAACCCTCTAAACACTTTCTCAAACAAGATCAAATGATAGAACTCAAAAGACACGAGTCACCTTGAATCCATCAAACCGCATTGTACAAGTGGAAGCACGAAGATTTGAACGTCGAATCACTCCTTTGAAGCACCAAACCTCAATTTTATTGATGATGGAGGGATATATAAAATAGTGGTTTTGAGATTTTGGACTCACACTCTCTTATTTGCAAATGTATAGCTTGAAAGCTTCTCTCACACCAGGTGAAAAACTCACTAAGTGGTTGCTATACCTAAGTCTCTCCCCACGCATAGAGTGTTGAGGTGCTATGTGAGATGTTAGTGATGATTTACAAGAAGAAGAGGGGTCTATTTATAGATTGGAGACCCCTCATTAAGGTCATTGGTAACCCTATTTTACAAGCTAATCAGATTGAGATTATGAATTTTTTGAATACACGTGACAAGACATCCTTTACTGTAGCGACCCTCATAGTGTGACGCTCCAATGGAAAAAACCTCGGCGTCGTTATAAGCGTCGCTATATGCTTTGTACTTAGCGAAACTGATAGCGACACCTATAGAGACGACAACTCTGTAAAAATAATTCGAGAGCGCCCAAAAACTCAGATCTACAGATCCGAGTTTTAGGCACGCTCGACTGCGAAACAGGTATACCAGCCCCTCTCTCATACACACACAACACACACACACACACACACACACACACACAAGGAGAGGAGGGAGAGCTAGGTATGCTCCCTCTGTCTCCTCTCTCTTATGTTCCCTTCCCCTATTTCTTTCTCCTTCCCACACACACACACACACAAGCACAAGGAGAGGAGGGAGATTCAGGTATGCTCCCCCCTCTCCTCTCTCTCATGTTCCCTTCCCCTCTTTCTTTCTCCCTCCCTCACACACACACATTGAGAGAGAGAGAGAGAGAGAGGAAAAATGTACACACACATGCATAAACAATGAATACACACACACACACACGTGCGCATACATTGTGAGGGAGAGAGAGAGAAATGAAATAAAATGTTATATTAAACATCTTAAAAATGCCAAAATGACTTATGAGACCAATCCGATAAACTTCTTGTGGATCTAATCCAATGCCTGGATATAAACAAATAAGTGAAGTAAAGTGGAAGACTAAAATCATCATTATCAGCATCAATATCCGACATTGGCCGTTGTGCGAGAAAGTAGTGCATCGGTCGATGAAGAGCTTCGTCAATGTCCGCCTTTGTAGATTAAATAGACGTATTGGACGTCTCTTGTATCGCGCTAGAGTAGTCTTGATTCTATGATAGAGCCTCCGTCGATGTCGTGGTTGTCCTTGTAGACGTGGACGTCTAGTTCTCTCGAGCTCAATGACTAGCTCTGTCAACTAGTATACCTCTAGTATGAGAGAGAGAGAGAGAGAGAGAGAGAGAGAGAGAGAGAGAGAGAGAGAGAGAGAGACACGTACACACCAACACACATACATTGAGAGAGAGAATGAGAGAGAGAAACATATATAGATAAAGAGAGAGAGAGAGAAAGAGAGATAAAGACATCGGTTTAGGATTTAGTTTTTATATTTAAGTTAGAACTTAGGTTTAGACTTAAGGTTAGAGCTTTAGGTTTAGATTCAACATTTAACTTTATATTTAAGGTTTAGAGCTTAGTTAGTGATATTTATAGATAGTTAATGATTAGAGCTTAAACTTAAACTTAAGGTTAGGTTTTGGATTAAGTTTTTACATTTTGAGTTTAGCTTCAAGATTATTGTTTAAATTAGAGTTAGGTTTATGGTTATATTTGCAGTAGTTTGCATGTAGCTCACATTAGTTTAGGTATGTAGTTGTTTACAATCTCACATGCGCAAACGGCTCACGCACAAGCTGTTCCTAAAGTCTGTTGCGTTTTTTCATCCTAAAAACGTTGTGGACTTCGAAAACGGCTTGTCAATGAGCCGTTTGCGCATGTGAGCTTGCAAAAAACTACATACCTAAACTCTTGTGAGCTACATGCAAACTAAAATCATCATCATCATCATCAATCTCTCTATCTTCTCTCTCTTTCTGTCTATCTTTCTCTTTCTCCCTCTCTCTCTCTCTCTCTCTCTCTCTCTCTCTCTCTCTCTCTCTCTCTCCCATGGATGCGGCATTATGTTGGAAAACAGGCTACCTCAGAATGGAGGCAAACATGTAATGTGCACAATAATCCCTCGAACAAGCTGTGAAGAGATGCTGAGCAAGAAGTACAATAAAGAAGCTCTTCTTTAAAGCACGATACAGAAGCGTGATCACTAACGTACTGTGGACACCACATAATGGTGGCATCACTTAATGCCATAGCTCTTCAGAACAATGCTGCGAACTTTGGGAATGGCTTGTCCACGAGCCATTTGCGCATGTGAGCTTGCAAGTAGTTTACATGTAGCTCAGGTAGTTTATACTAGGGAATGGCTAGAGTTGAACAAGAGGCAAATGGGTTTTACCCACTACATGAATTGTCTGTAGATGTGGGTGTGCATATTTGTCGTACCCACAAATATAGGCATTGACCAATAAAGAAGAGATTATAACCCGGTGGTCCTGATCTCCGTGCACCTCTAGACCGAGGTGTGCAGGGATCGGGCATAGCTAGAGAATTTGAGGTAGTTTATAGTGTGATCGATGGTTTCTTGATTGCGAGTTTGAGAGAGAGAGACAGAGAGATAAGAGATAAAGGAGAGAAAGAGAAGAATAAATTTATGTTCAGGATTCAAGATTTTTACATTCATTATGAGTAGTGACAATGATGTGGGGCCGTCCAACGGAGACGTCTATCTCACAACAAGGATGTTATGTCCTTGTAATCAATGCAAACATGCTGTGCAATGAACAAGACGAGTTTCTTTGCAGCACGTTTGTGAATTTGGCGAGTTCAACCCATCTATTATAGATCGAGTTGTTGTCGATTACAACTCGTGGGACTCTGACGCTGGCCAACAGACAACAATCTTGCAACCCAATAGACGTGTTCGCAAGCGTTTTACTCAAGCAACATACATGAGGCCACAAGAAGCAGCCTCTGACAGCTCGGAGGGTCACCATGCAGAGCACATTCCTAACGAGGCTATGTTTGAGCCCAAGATTGACGAAATGATCGAGACGATCATGGATTCATAAAGGCTCATCTACGATGACATCAAAAGTGAGGCCGATACGCCATTGTATGGTGGAGCACGAGTGTCTAGATTGAAGGCGCTCTTGGTTCTTCTCAACATGCAGACAAAGTTTGAATGGAGTGACACTAGCGTCACAAAACTTTTTAGGTGATCTATTGCAATGTGTCTACTTGAATAAAAAACTATAAATGTATAATGTACCAAATTACGTACACATTTGTGATGCGTTTTTTCTCTGTGTAGATTGATCAAAGAGAACATACTGCCAGCTGATAATGTGATGCCAAATTCCAGAGAGGAAGCAAGAAAGATCTTGCGAAACTTGGAGATGGATTACCATTCCATTGACGCTTGTCCTAACGACTGCATTCTTTTGCAAGGGGAATATATGGACATGGAGAAGTGTTCGGAATGCGATTCTCAGAAATATTGAACAGATCTCCACGGACAAAAAGTACCGCAGAAGGTGCTGCGACACTTTCCTCTACTGCCTCTCATCGAGCATTTCTTCGAATGAAAGTCCATGGCCGCTCTAGCAACATGGCACGAGGATAATAGATCTTTGGACGATGTGCTACGGATCCCTGCAGATTGTGCGGCATGGAAGCATATTGACGACACATGGCCGGATTTTTCCAGAGAAGCTTGGAATTTGCACCTCAGATTGGCTATGGATGGCGTAAATCCATTTGGTCAGAGGTCGACATCTTACAGTGTATGGCCAGTTTTCATTGTCAACTACAACATTCCTCCATGGTTGACGACTAAGAAGGGACATCTATTTCTAAGCTTGATTATGCTAGGCTGATATAAGGTGACGAATATGGATGTGTATCTTCGTCCACTATTGGAAGAGCTACAATAATTGTGGATTGGCATAGAAGTGGTGGATATGAGCTGACACACAGGTCGATGCAATGCCTTAATCAGAGGCATTCTGATGTGGACGATGCATGACTATCCCGGGCTAGCAGAATGTTCAGGTGATACTCAAACTCACACATATAACCTTTGTTTTTCTCATGCGGATTTATTGTCATGTGTATGGCTGCAGGACTCCAGACAAGCGGATACAAAGTATGCGTCACATGTGGCCCTAGACTTAATGCACGCCGGGCATCCTCCCTCAAGAAGCAAATCTACGAAGGTCATCAAGTGTATCTTCGAGAGAATCACGAGTTACGAGAAGGTTTTTTGGGAAGAGAACCACCAAGGATATCTGCTCGAGCATGGTTACAGCAGAAAGAGATGTGTGATAACAGTCTACCCCCAGGGATGAAGAGATTCTCTCTATGGTATGAGTTGCCATATTGGCCCTAACTCATGATCAATCACTTGTTGATCCAATGCACATAATCAAGAATGTGGGTAATCTGCTGTGGGACCATCTCATCGGTAAGAAAGATACTTTGGGAGCTAGAGTTGACCTTAGGAATGCTGGTCGTATGAAGCAATACTGGTCGCAGACAGCACCGAATGGATCGATAAAGCTCCCTAAAGCACCATGGATCTTAACAGGATGGATCAATAAAGCTCCCTAAAGTGAACAGTGCACGAGAATCTCGACAAGTGGAAGCAGCAAAAAGAGGGAGCCAGAGCGCGAGTAGAGGCTGGGAGCTCTCACCACTTGGGGAGCGGTGGATGGGTGTTATTTGAGGCCGACTTTGTAAGTGTTATTGCATTACTCTTTAGATTTTGTAGTTATGGATAGTAATTGCAAATTCTAAGATAGCGTTTTCTTTGTATGCTTTGAACAGTGGTTGATGACTGGACGTGACTCCACACCGTACGAGCGTGAGTATGCAGGCAGAAAGGGATTAAACGCCTTTATGGACATTCTTAGTTCTCATCCTGGCTTGGTTAGTATTTAACTTTACGTTACCACATTTGTTGTATTTTAATAAATTAAAAATTAGATTATGTTACAATTGCATGTTTATACTTACAGAAAACCTTATTGTTTTTTTTTATAGAACCCGACAGGTACGCCGTCGCGACGTGATGAAACACCAGATTAGTCGACGTCAGACTAGCCCCAGCTAGCTAGGACTAGTTTTATTTTTACATAGCATGTATTAAAAGATGACGGCCACGTCAATTTTATAACTATTGGCCATCAATGTAATTTCTCAATTATGACAATTGTATTGTCAGTAGTACATTTTGATCAAATCTTTAAAATCAAATGATTTTACCTATGATGCGTATAATTTTGTCAATTCACTTTCATTCGATATAATTTTGTCAATTTTGGAATTCATGTTGAAAAATTTGTTTAATATGGTTGATGGGGTGGCATACACCTGTTCAATATGGTTGATGCGGTGGCAGGGCATTGCCTTGCCACCAAAAAATTTTACTCTCAGGCGCCGCTATGTGTGTCGTTACTTAAGGACCTATAGCGTCTCTATACACGTAGCAAAGTTGAGCTGTAACGTTGCTATAAGTGTCGCTATAGGCGTGGCTATATACGTCGCTATAGGTGTCGCTATATCGCGACGCTTATAGCAACATTTATAGTGAAGCCTATAGCGATGTATATAGCGATGCTTATAGAGACGTTTATAGTGAAGCCTATAGCGATGTATATAGCGACGACTTCTTTGCGACGCTCATAGCGTAGCTCTCTACGATGCCGGGGATGTAAATGGCCCCGTGTATTTGCGTCGCTATGGTAGTCACAAGTGTTAAGAACCTCTTGTAGTGATATCAAATTATTTCCCCGGGGAGGTCACCTAATAAAAATGTAACCTATCATGTGAGTTCAACAGAAGGGTATTTAAAGTTCTTGAAACTTGAAGAAATATATATGCAGAAGGGCATTATTTTTTCAAATTTGAAAAAAACTTACAGACTTTAAAAGAAAAGGGTATATTATATTCTTTAAAAAATTCACAGATAAGGGGTTTTACAAACATGTCTTGAACGCACGTGATATGGTAGTTTTACATATAGTGAACCCCCCGGGATTATTTCGGGACTTCTTCTCTACTTGAGTCATGGATGTGGGCTCAAAGAAAGCATTATTGGTGGTAGATAGGGTGAAATTAGAGAGTTAATGAAGAAAGGAGAGAGAGAGAGAGAGAGAGAGAGAGAAAGAGAGAGTTTCTACTATGTACATGTCTTGAGATGAGGTGCATTTTAAGGTTAGATATATGGGTATTTGTGTTAGTAGGTTAGTAGTTAGTGCTAGCAATCACTAAAATATTAATGATACAATTACAATGGGTAGAATGAGTTGGATGGTGGAAGGAAGAATGGGTGAAGGAAGTGGGGGAATCCTTATGATGGTGAATCTTGAATAAGTTTTGGACTTACTTGTGTAGGTTCTCAAAATTGATTGCCAATTCTCCTCTTCTTCTTCTCTTCTTACACCGTCGCTGCCAAGGTTGAACACCACGATGAAAATACCGATGTTGGTTGATGAGAATTCCCAATTAGAAAACAGTAAGCATGGGTTACATGATGCTGAATTTTATCTATGTAGAGAAGAGATAACAAGGAGTTGTAATTTAGAGGTGATAGAGAGAGACAAAGAGAGGGTGTATGTACATGTAGAACTCCCTATGAGTGCTATGGAGGTGAGAGGGGAGGTTAATGGTAAACAAGATGAGAGAAACCATGGAAGGTGTATGTTTGAGTGAGAGATAGAGAGAAATGAGTGTGTATGTATGTGGAAGTGTGAAAGAAGGTAAGAAAAGATTAGGATGACTTTTGAGAAAAAAATGGACAGATAGGGGCCACCAAAAAAATCATATCCTACCAGTGGTAGTTCAAAAATTATGAAACATTTTGAGATGGTTATTTGGCAGATGAGCTATATTTTGTAGTTTGATCACTTCTTTAAATTTGGAATGGAGGTGGAAGTCAAAAATCCCACCAAAATGCATGTTTTTTTCATTGCAAAAGTCTTTCGATGGTCCCCCTTTTGTTGAATTTGCAGATGGCTCCAAGGGTGAGCCCCTCCATGCATCATGGCATGAAATTGATAATTGAGATTCCCTTTACACATGTAGGAATGAGAATTTTTTATGATACAACAGGAAAGAATAGAGAAACTAGTGCATTAACTTCTCATAAAATAGGTAATGATTGAACACCTGGGGTTGATGATGGTGGAAATAAAATATGATAATTATAATGAAAATAATAATAGGATAATCATGTGAGAAGGGACCCTCATTTTTTTATATTGATATAGTCTTATTTACAAGAAGTAATAAAAATACATGTAGAAAATACTAATTTAGTAAAAAGAAATGATTGGATAAAAAATATATTTGTGATTTTTTTTGGAGTGGATTCACACTAAAATTTAGAGAAAGCTGAATAAACATATTTATTTATATAATAAAGAATATGCACAATGGTAGAAAATTGTGATAAAGGTGAGTTAATGTATATAGTATACTTAGGCAAATAATGCACACCTATGTATAAATATTTTAAAAAAATACTAAAATAATAATAGTAAATATATCTATATCTAAACCCTCCTTAAAATAAAATATTTAAACACAAATGGACCATATAATATTTTTTATTTTTTATTTTTATATTTGGCTTAACCAACCCTCATAGTTGAAGGTTTTTAAGGAGATAAGTGGAAAAAGTCCCCTAGCTCACATACACCTATGTACACTAAAAAGATGGGAATAGCCATAGTGTTAAGGTGACTTTTCTTGGGTGAGGTGGCTCACTATGGAAAATATGGAGAGCGAAAAAAAAGTTATCATTAGCCTTCCTCCCCCCTTAGATGATGGTATATTCATGTACCATAAGAAAGCATGAATCCCAAAGACAGTGGTTCTGAGTCCTCTATGATATTTGGTACCTTGACAAGATTTTCATTGTGTGGCTCCTTGCTTTTTTGGCTTGAGTCACACACATGCATCGTGCTACAAAACTTACATGAGATAGTCACTCTTTGCCAGTTCTTTGGTAGATCCTTTGGTAGAAGGCGACTCAAATAAGACTTTAGTCAATACTTGTTTACCTTCTTGGAGTGCTCTTTACGATTCAAGTCCATGAGCTGGTAGTAACTTGAATTGAATGCCTTCTTGACTAAGTATGGTCCCTGCCACCTAGTTTCAAACTTGGCATCAAACCGAGTATCAAGTCGATTGTCATACCTTAGCACAAGATCTCCTTCCTTGATACCTTTGTCCTTTTGTTTCTTGTCAAGCTTCTCCTTTGCTTGTGTAGCATTCATCTTGTTGCACTAATAGGTTGCTTTCCTCTTCCACTCAAGTTCACTTAAGATAAGAAGTCTCTTCATCCATTCTTCTTGATCATCTTGTGTCCCCTTGTCATGGAGCCGCATTGTTGGAATGTTGAGCTTGATAGGTTGCAAGGCCTCTTGACCATAGACCAAGTGAAATGGTGTGAACTTTGTGGCCTCCTTATATGTGGTTCGATATGCCCACAATGCTCCATCCAAGAATTTATCCCACAAACTTGTCTTGTTTTTCACCATCTTTCTAATGATGCCTATAATGACACCATTAGCCTTCTCCACCAACCCATTTAATTGGTGGTAGTAGGGTATGCTGTGACGATGTAAAATGTGAAGCTCTTTAAAAACTTCTGTGAGCAAACCATTCCCAAATCGTGGACCATTATCAGAAACAATCTCCAAAGGTGTGTCAAATCTACAATAAATATTAGTGTAGACAAACCTTAGAAGTAGGATTTCAAAGTGGGTTATACGACCCTCAAAAGGCTAATGCAGACTCAAAACTAGCCACATTCTTTAGAAAGGGCTCTTTCGGTCCGAGTCTCAAAAACAACCGGGAAAATTGCCAAAATAGCCAAAAAATGGCTCCATACGTAGTACAAGAAGAGTGTTTGCAACTCAACGTACATGAGTGACCGCGCTCAAACATGCGCTAAGAAATACTGCATACAATAAAAGTGATCCCTGCTGGGATTTTTGCTTTTAAAAGAGCTCAATGGCACTGTATGTGCTCAAAAAGGTATGCATCTGTCAATGCATAACCATCCTTAGAGAAATTGTTGTCAAAGTGACTGGCAAAGTCGCCTGTGAAGGAGATGTACCTGTGTACGTACTTGGAACCTGTAAACTATGTGTGAATGGGCTCAAAAGCCCTGCAACCTGCATGTCGGTGTCGAGAGGAAGTCGGTGCCGATTTCCACCCCCGAGCGAAAATGCGCTAGTTGAATAGCCACCAAGGATGTTCGAAACTGGAACGGTGCAGTAAAGTGTAATCAGTGTGCTCGGTGTCGATGTTGGCTGTCACTTCTCTATGGTAGAGGTATCTCACCCGCACAAATGTCGCAAACATAGTCGTCCGCGAGAAAATGTCGTCCGCGGGAATGCTCGTGTCGGGGTCGGATGTTGGAAATCTATTGCATAATGAGAGTGATGTTGGTGCCGAATCACAAGAATCGGTGGTTAGACCAATGTGCTCTACCGTCGAAGGATGCCGAAAATTGATGCGGATATTAAGGACTAGCTGAGAGCCGATTCGCTCCCATCGGAGTTGCTAGCGAATGTCGAGGCAGTTGATATCGAGGTCGCTGATGTCAAGGTCCCTCTCGCCGATCTCGGTGTCAATGTCAAGGTTGCCTCCCTCTTCCGGACGGGAACGGCGAGTGTGTGTGGGCACTGCCTTGCTGCTCACTTTCTGAATCCCAAGCTTTGCACTTCGATTCGGTTCCTGCTTCCTGCAGCCCCCGCCCGATTTCCACTAAGTGAGTTCCCTTTTGGATTTTGTGCTCAAAGCTTTCCCAAGCCTTGGTTTGCTCTCTTGCCCGAGATTTTCCTCGCTTCGACTTGCTTCTATGCCCTCAAGGGTGTTTGCAAAGCTCGCTATTCACGGGCTGCATTCAATTCCTTAGCCCTGATTTCAACTGGGTTTTGATTTCCTCCTCTGTCTACTACACGACTTTGTGTTGATTCCCTAGCCGCCCCCTTTGCTCAACACTCTCTCTCTCTGCTGCTGATTCCCTTGTTCAATTTCCAGAGCTTCAATTCTTTGTGCAGAACTTCCAAAAGCTCCCAAGATTCCCTTCCTGTCTAGGGTTGTTGCACACATGAATTTAGCTGGGATCAGAGATTGAGTCGCCTACGCTCTGATACCACTTGTGGGAGTTGCAATGGGCAGTACAAGAGAGGGAATGAGAGAAAGGGGAAGGAGAGGAGCAGACACAATGTGTTTGGTGGAGCTTTAGAGAGTATCCCCCTCATACTCCTTATTTACATTATGAACAAAAGAATAGAGTAAGTGGGCACGTGCCCGGCCATAATCGGCCACGGGGCCTGAAACCTAACAATGTGAATTGAGATGGATTTGGTGTACTAGAACCTTTCGTTACCGAGCTTGCATCGCTTGAGATTACAACATGAGGAGCACCCCGTTAAGGTGGTGCTATGGGAGGAGGCCTATGTTGATTTGGTTGAGAGGCAGTGGGGGGAAAGAGAAGACACATAACAAGGGTAGGGGGAGGCCTTGCTGTACACGGAGTTGTGTGCATCTACGTCAAGCAGTGCAACATCGGATTGGTTGTGCAAGCTATTGCGGGAAGGACATGGAAGGGGCTGGTTTGTGTCTCAACTCTTGGATTGGGAATGCAATCATGAAGCTCCACTCCACTAGTGTTAAAGAATGGGGTAACTAGTGAGTCTTGCATACCCAACATTGCCGCCACTCCTTCAAGGTCAACTCCTTCATCTATTTGCATATCCATGGCCGAGACGAAAGGGTATACCATGTCCGTTTCCTCCATCTGCACATTGTTGAGGTCGATGGGTGCACCATGGCTAGCCATCTCAAGCGAGCGATAGGTTCGAAGATCTCTACAAGTAGCAGTTCAAGTTGAACCCATCTCAAGCAAGCAGCCTAGAATTAATCAAACACAAATTGGGAGCCATGAATTGTAATTTCTGTACATAAAACAAAAATTGGAGTCCATGAATCCCTAGAATTAGAGGTGCACACAGAAAACACAAGCAAATCTTTCGTTGAATATGTCGTATCAAAGCTTGCGGTGGAGAACTTAGAATACATACCTTCAACAACAACTTTTGGTAGTGAGTAGTATGTGACCCGTGCGTTGCTATGGCTAAAGAAACATGACCACTATTTTCATAGGGCTATCTTTTCCTCCGAGTGGAAGACTATCAATACTCTCTACATGTATAATCTATTGCATTTTTTATAGTGATGCATGACACAACCTTTTTGACACATTCTAACAAATATGAATATATGCAAGTAGCTACAAATCATTTTTTAATACCAAGCTTGGGAGCTTCTCATAAACATTATTTTTTGTGAGCTGTTAGCCCTTGTTGAACAAACTTAGGAGTGCTTGACTTCTATTAGGTTGGAGAGAGAGAGAGAGAGAGAGAGAGAGAGAGAGAGAGAGAGAGTCCTCCTTTTTGTCTGTTTGGGTCTAGCAATGCTACCAAGCTTGATTATACAACTTAGATAAGTTAGCATGGTGTGAAAGAGTTGAAAGCTAAGAGAAGTCAATGTGATCATAAAAATTTGTTTGAAAATGGAGTGGGTTCTATAGATTCAATGTCTCAACTCCACTCTCTTACTTGCTTCTATCCTTGCTTATTTCTTGTGAGAGCAAGGCCTGGAAATAGTGCACATCATAACCTACTATATAGTAGGAAGGACGTTTTTCCCTTGGTCTACCGAGGGTTGATATGAGTGCTACCAAGTGCAAAATTACAAACTGAGTAAGTCAACAAGTTTTTAAAGATGACTGCCCATAATTGGTACATTGTGTAATCATAAAACTTTTCATGTCTAAGAGTGGAGTTGTGAAACATTTATTAGGGCTCAAAGTTTCCAATGTAGCAAGAGAGCTTTAAGTTCAAAGAGATGAGTTGACTTTCTTTTATTATCAAGAATCTGATTGGCCCTTTCATCTATGTTTCTCTACAGATGCCTCACTTGCTTCCATCTCTATATATGTTTTGTGCACAAGTATGGTAATAGTGTACATCATCACCAAATCATCACGATGCATAAGCAGGTTATAATGTGAACACTTATGCACCATTGGCACCTTAAAATGTGATAGAAATGAAAGAAAAATAAGGCAACCTAATAGTTTATTTTTGAAAGAGTTTTGGTTGTTATGCTAAATTGAAGGATGTAGAGCCAAATAAAAGGATGTAGAACCAAATTGAGGTTGTGACCTGAAATCATGCATGCCATTAATCTCTCTCTCCCTCTTTCCTCAAATTACAAGATCATGTTCCTCTTGAAGAGAGTTGAGTGTGTTTAACCATTTACATGCTTGAGCCTATTCCCTTACCCACAATCTTTAGCATAGTGGCCATTTGGCTTGGCCAATCCCTTAAATGTGAGACCAGGCAGCATTGAGACACTATAGGACAACCTCTTTTTTTATGCACATTATGTCCCTTAAAAATTTGAGAGTATGAGAATCATATCCTACTTGAAGGCTCAGCTTTTGATGACATCAAACTTTCTTTTCATATATTTTAGTCCAGACCATGGCCTACATTTCTTTCTCTCCCAAAAACTTCATGGATTCAATTTGTTAGTTTCCACCAATATATCCATAGCCTTCATGCATACTACACGTTGTATCTAGTCCCATAGGTCAATCTAACATTTAAGGACAATGACTCTCTCTCTCTCTCTCTCTCTCTCAATTTTGAGGTCATTGTGATTGTTTTTATGATATTAAAAATCCTACTCTCGTCTCCCTCCTTGAGTAAGTGTGCTAGCATGTAAGCACTTGCCTTCAAGAATCAAGACACACCGGCTACATTTTTTAAGTTCTTCTTCTTCTTCTGTGTGTGTGTGTGTGTGTGTGTGTGTGTGTGTGTGTGTGTTTATCTAAGCTATCCAATGCTATGACTCCTTGCAAGTAGTGTTTGGAGAAGTTTTACTTAAGCTTTGCAGTTGGGAGTTTGGTCTCAAACAGGGTTAACATGAAGTAAAATGGGAAACAAAGTAAAAAATGATCTAAAAGTGCAAATTTTATTTGTAAAGGGGGAGCAAATTTTTTCAATCTTAATGGGGAGGAAATGTAGGTGCGAGAAAGGTCTTGAGGGCTTGGTTAGAGAGAGAGAGAGAGAGAGAGAGAGAGAGAGAGAGAGAGAGAGAGAGAGAGAGAGAGAGAGAGAGGCACATCGTCGAGTCAAGAGAGACACACACGGGGCAGCTGCTCTTTACCAATACGCTAACCTGCAAGCATCCTCTCTCATGAGCATTGTGCAGGGGTAGAAGGGGAGTATTATGTGTGGACAGGTTGCAAGTTTAGGAAACTTCTAATGTCAATTAAGAAGTTAATGACTATTCTAACATTATACGAAGGATCCCAAATTATTGCAAAGATTTGAAGCCTCTGATCAAATTGGAGTGATACAAAGATGACACGCATAAGTTGACATCTCTCTCTCTCTCTCTCTCTCTCTCTCTCTCTCTCTCTCTCTCTCACACACACACACACACACACACACACACACACACACACATACATAGTGTGCGCTTGGGTTCAAGACTATATGTATAGATATTTGAGAGCAATTATTTACGACTGCTCTAATGCACCAACTCTCTCTCCCTCTCTCTCTCTCTCTCTCTCTCTCTCTCTTATATATAGATATACATATATATTTATGTTCGTCATAATTGAGAGAATTTATGGATTTTTAAGGATGACACAAGTGTAACTCCTAAAGCTAAAAGGGATAAAATACCTTAGCACATGTAAAAGGCCTATCAACTGGGCTATCTCTCTCCTCATTTGGGATGCCAATGTCAGGGTTTGTTTTTTTGTGCATTTTACCCATTTCAAGGCATATATCTCTATATTCTATGGGAGAAAATGCTAGCCACTGTTTCAAAAATATACTATAATTCCAAGAAAATAATAATTTCTTGGAAATTGGTGAGTGCCCTTGGTGAGTAGGAGTCGCTACGAGCTTGATGCTAAAATCTCTCTCTCTCTCTCTCTCTCTCTCTCTCTCTCTCTCTCTCTCTCTCATGGTCAATGACATGTATAACAACCCAACATTTGTATGCATGTCCCCAAAGCGATACGGAATGAAGTAGACTCATGGACAAAATAACTTCTCCTTTTTCTTTAGGGATAGATGTTTGAGATTTGTTAGTTAGTTAGTGTGTGTGTGTGTGCCTATCATAATTTAGAAAATTTATAGATTTTTAAGGGTGACACATGGTTTAACTCTTAAAAGTTAAAAGGATAATATAACTCTGAATTGATAAAAGGCTCGTCAATCGAGCAATCTCTCTTCCCATTTTGGGTGCCAATGTTAGGGTTGGTTTTTGTTAGACATTTTACCCATTTCAAGGCATTTTTCTCGTTTTCTATGGGAAAAATGTTAGCTACCCTTTTAAAAATACATGCTAATATTAAGAAAATAACAATTTCTTGGAAATTTGAAGGGCAAGGGTGTCCCTAGTGAGGAGTCCCCATGAGCTCAATCGTAAATCTCTCTCTCTCTCTCTCTCTCATGGTTAAAACTATAGATAACAACCCCTTCATTTGCATACATGTCCTCAAAACGAGACCGACCCAAATGGACTTGCGGACATGCGAATCTTCTCCTTTTTCTCAACCGCTTTAAAAAATAAAAACTTACACAAATTTCTAAAAGGTATCAATATTGGTCTTGAGAAAAGCCCTTGAAAAAACAAAGCCAAATATATCTTTAAAAATCAGATTTTTGTTAAATAACAAAATCTCCAACAAAATTATCTTTACTTGCCTAGGTGGAGTGAAACTAAACTTATACACTTCTTCTATGTAGAGTAGAAAGTCTTTTGTCTTTACATCTTACATTGTAAGAGGCTTTTCATTTCCCTCTGCATTTCAAATCTTACCGTTCACATTTACATTTTACATTAGATGTTTGGTAAGGATTTTTGTGAAGTGAACGAATGCATGACAAGTGGAGGCCTTCTTCTTGCTTGAAATTTTTAAGCTGCATTATATGTACTAGTATGTGACCCACGCGTTGGTGCGGCTAGGAAGAAGCAATCATGGCACTCTCCTCCCTCAACTTCCCCCAAAGGTGGCAACATGTACATATATACAGTAGTATTTGACCGGTACATTGTTGTGGTTGAGAAGAAGCAATTGTGGTACTCTCCTCCCTCGCCTTCTTTGAAGGTGGAAACATATATGTGTGTGTGTGTGTGTGTGTGTGTGTGTGTGTGTAAACACATGCATGCATGTCCATGCGTTGACAGTGGCCTAACCATGATCTTAGAAGATGATTCACACAATCAACTGCACTCTTGTCCAATCCAATAATGGGCTTTTCACATACCTCCTCTCTTTACTCTCTCTCTCTCTCTCTCTCTCCCCCCCCCGAGGGCCCCGCGAGAAACTTAAACTACATTTGGAGTTGGCATGTGGATAGATTAACTTTGCCATACACAAGCGAGTCCGTAGAAACATACTCAACCTTTGAGTTTTTCTTAGTTTTTCTCTCATGTACGCGTGTGTACACACACTCATCGCAACAATCAACAACTTGGTGGGGGAGGGGAGGAGAGGGATGTAGCACTATTGCTCGTGACACATGGAGGTGTCAATTTTTTAAGAACTTTAAGAAAGAGTATAGGAGTGACTCTTTAGAGAAATTTTTTAAGAAAGAGTATAGGAGTGACTCTTTAGAGAAAATCTTTAAAATTTTAAAATCTAAAATTACAAAATAATATCAATATTGGTCTTGAAAAAATTACCTTAAATTTTTTTTTTCAAATATATCTTCAAAGCAAAATTTTCACAGTGAGGAGCAAAATCCCCCTCAAATTTATCTTTTTTCTATGATTTACCCTAGTAGAGTAGAAAGTATTTTGTAAAAAAATAAAAAGTTTTTTGGCTTTTTTATTGTCAAAAGGCTTTTCATATTCATATAGTCTTACTCTTCGCTTTATATCTATACATATACAAATATATATATATATATATATATATATGTATGTATGTATGTATGTATGTATGTATGTACATATATATGGATATATATATGGATATATTTAAAGAGAGAGAGAATTTTTGCAGAGTGTGATTTTGGTGGAACCGCCTATCTTTCAAGGCTGTTGTCATCCTCTCTCCATTTAACTTACCATGGAAAATTTTACTATCTTTAGGAGAGTCTTTTCATGTAGTTTTTGGTTTTTTTAATTTGTGTATGTAGCTAGTTGTACTTGGTTCTCACAGTTCCAATTTGTTGCTTTAGTTCTCTCAAATTTGTCATCATCTGGGCATTCTAATAGAATTTTCAAGTAATAGAAATAAGCCTCTTTTGAGAGAGAGAGAGAGAGAGAGAGAGAGAGAGAGAGAAAGCAATTAAAAATTCCTTTTTATTGCCTACATGTAGTAGATAGGTTATCCAAATTTTCTTTTAAGGAACAGATTGAGAGTCCCTAATTTATTGGAGGTAGAACTAATCTTCTTCTTCTTCTTCTTCTTCCTCTCTCTCTCTCTCTCTCTCTCTCTCTCTCTGTATCTATCTTTCACTAAACTGAGGATACTTTGATGTGAGTAGTTGTTGAAAATCAACGTCTTTGTGATCTCTCTCTCTCTCTCTCTCTCTCTCTCTCTCTCTCTATATATATATATATATATATATATATATATATATATCACACACACACCTCTCTCTACTCTCTTCTTTTCATTGAGCGATGTCATCTGATCTCTCTCTCTCTCTCTCTCTCTCTCACACACACACACACACACACACACACACATACACACACACACACACACACACACACACACACGTGTGTGTGTGTGTGTTCGTGCACTGGCAGTGGACTACCCATGTTCTTAGAAGCAGATTTACACAAGCAAATGCACTCTTGTCGAATCTGACAATGGACTTTTCACAAACCTCCTCTCTTTACCAACTCTCTCACTCTCTTTCTCAACTTGAACTACATTTGGAGGTGGCATGTTGTTGGCTTAACTTTGCGATAAGCAAGCGAGGGCTCCTCTATTTATAGAAACATACTTAACCTTTGAGTTTTCCTTATATTCTCTCTAGCTCTCTCTCTCTCTCTCTCTCTCTCTCTCTCATGCATGTGTACACACTCATCACTACAATCAACAACTCGGTGGGTGAGGAGACGGGGTACCACGAAATGTCAATTTTCTTAATAACTTTAAGAAAGAGTATAAGAGTGCCTCTTTAGAGTAATTTTTTAAAATTTTAAAATACAAAATTACATAATTTATTAGAATAATATCAATATTGATCTTGAAAAAATCCCCTTTTAAAAAATAATCCCGAAATATCTTCAAATTCAAAAGTCAAATTTGTATTGAGGAGTAAAATTCCCCTCCAATTTACCTTTTTTTTATGAGGCATATTTAACATGATACATTTACCCTAAGTAGAGTGAAAAGTCTTTTGACAAAAGAAAGAAAGTAAGTATTTTGACTTGTCAGTGTGAAAAAGATTGTCAAAAGGTCATTCCAACACTCTTATCCCTTCACTTTTGCACTTTAGATTAAATGTTTTGTATAAAAAAATTTGAAGTGAAGCAGTGAGTGAAACATGGAGGGTCTCTCCTTCCTTGAAAAATTTACGCTGCTTCATATATAGTATAGAAGTATAGATGGCTCTTAAACTGCAACCTCGAGTTTGCAGAGTAGTAAGTATGAAAGCAGTTTTTGAATTCTTTGGAGATGGTGTATGCACCATGAGCAATGTAAGGAGAATATGGTTATCTCAGCATATGACTATCCAATGATTGATAGAGCAAGGTCCATCACTTGTGATACGAAGAGAGGGGAGAGACACAATGGGTATGGGTTAGTATTGCATGGATGACACGTGGCGCCATGCATGCTCTTGCTTGGTGTGTTATAAAGAAAAATTTTTGTTTTGAGAGTGTCCATCACGGGGAGCCATCGTTTTAGCTATTGTAGGCGGTTGCAAATGGTAGATCTCAAATGTGGGGGATGGTATAGGCACCCCCAACAAAAATGTAGCAGTCACCACCTAAATTGTGAAAGGCAGTTGACATACCACTTTGAAAAGAGTATGGGAATGGTACATTTTATTAACAAACCCCCTATTGGCACCCTACCTACTCGCTCCACTTTCATTAGCTGAAATCTTGGGAGATGCTCTTCACTCCTGAACTCACTGGGATTTAAAAGACCACAACAAAACCCGAATTTGAGCTCGAGTTGAGCAACGCAACATTTTATCTACGATGAGCTAACCAACTCACCAACGTCGTCTGCTTGTCCATAGGCTGCTGCTCTCCAAACAAAAAAAGAGTCCATGGTTCTGCTGCCATGTATGGTGTGCATGCATTGCAATGTGCACGTCTCCATTCACTCTCTCAACACCCCTTGCCTCCCTGGCACTACGCGTCGGCTTCCCACTTGCTTGTCCCCACCACGAGTCATTACTTGCAAACCTCATAGTACTTTCTACCCCTTCCTTTCCCTTCTTTATTGATTACTTTCTTTTCACTTTATTTTCTTTACTTAGCATCTTCGTGGATTCCCATCTAGTTTAGACTATATATAATGGAGTTTGAAATTTTCAAGGAAGGAGGAGGCCTCCAAGTGTCACTCATTGGTTCACTCCAAAGAAGACCTTCCAAATCATCTAACCTAAATGTAAAAGAAAGCTAAGACTTTACAAAGGGTAAATGTACCAATTTAAATGCGGTTGACAAAACAAAGATAAATTTGGAAGAGATTTATTTTTTCAATGAAAATTTGACTTCTAAGGAGATCTTTGGAATTTTCTTTTCAAAGATCTTTTTTTAAGAGTAATATTGATATTATTTTAATAGATTATGTAATTTTGTATTTTAATCTTTAAAAAAAAACTCAAAAAAAACACTTCTATACCACTTCTTAAAGTTCTTGAGAAATTAACACCTCTACGTATCGTGAAATGTGTTGTCCCCTCCCTTCCCCTACCAAGTCGATGGTTATTACGACAAGTATGTATGTGCACACATCCATGAGAGAGACATTAAGGAAAACCCAAAGGTTGAGTATGTTTCTATGAATAGAGGGGGACTCGTTTACTCATAGAAAAGCTAGGCCGTCATCCACCTGTCAGCTCCAAATGTAGCTCAAGTTTGGGGGGAAGAGAGAGAGAGTGAGTGAGTTGGCAAAGAGAAGAGGTTCGTAGACAACCCACTATCAGATTTGACCAAAGTGCATTCATTTGTGTGAATCGCCTTCTAAGATCATAGTTAGGCCACTACCAATGTGCACGCGTGCGTATGTGTGTGTGTGTGTGTGTGTGTGTGTGAGAGAGAGAGAGAGAGAGAGAGAGAGAGAGAGGGGGGGGGGGGGGGGGGGGGGATCAAAGAGGACCACTCAATGAGAAGAAGAGATTAGAGAGAGGTGTGTATGAGAGAGAGCCGATCAACAAAAAGAAGAGAGTAGAGAGAGATTGTGTGTGTGTGTGTGTGTGTGTGTGTGTGAGAGAGAGAGAGAGAGAGAGAGAGAGAGAGAGAGAGAGAGAGAGAGAGAGAGCTTAAAATTTTCAAGAAAGGAGAGGACCTCCACATGTTACTCATTGGCTCACTCCAAAGAAGAACTTACAAAACATCTAATCTCACTTCAAAAGAAGGGTAGGACTCCAAGAATAACAAGGTGAGAACTCACAGTGGCCTGCACTTGCAAAGAAAGTAATCCACATAAGAAAATGGCATTACAAAGATCACACAACATTCAAGTGTGCTGAGTACTAGTAATTCCATCCTCTGCATGGTCTCAGGTTTAAAGAGACCATCAGGTGCAACCTGCATGAGATATATACCAGACATGTAGAGATATCAAAAGATTGAAAAATTGCTGAAATCTTAAGAAACACTCAAAGAGTATGCTACCACTATGAGTTCAACTGTCCTATATTCACTCGTGCAAGCATGATTCTAGCTGCACAAAATAGTGCACATAAAGGTACTCTTAGCGCTCAATTTGCAAAATTTAAAAAAGTGGGGGTAACCAAGGTACTAAACGACTAATAAACCCATAACGATGACGCCTGGAAATAAAGCAAGATAAATATAAGATTGAAAATGAAACCTGAAGTTCAAGAATTATCGGGACGTCTACTTCTTCCATTTTGGCAGTCAGAGGATATATATGCAACATATAGAAGTTGAATCATCCAAGATTTCCCCATCTCCAAATTATTTATGATTAAATCTCGCCAATGAAACTTGACAAAATAAAGCATTTCATTTATTCATATCATTCAGTTGACATACCGAAAACTAGCAGCGGGAGAGGAAGCGATCGACATAATCGATAGAGAGAGGACCTGTCAGTGCGCGAGAATTGTAAAAAACCCGAACCTTTATTCTTGCAAACATTGCTAAGTTAAGAAGTGCGAGAGAAATACAACTCTTGCAGAAGCCTAAGGGAGAATTTAACTAGGCAGACAATGGGGAGTGTCGACAATTTAACCAGGCAAGACAATGGGGAGTGTGGAAAAAACCGGATCAGATGAGGCCACAATGCACCCTACACATTCAACAGATAATGCACAACCATGATGTGGAAAACGAGCTTGATTAATGCAAAATTAATTGACGCAAATACAGATAGGAACAAGTGCACATATAGTTGTTTAGAAAGAGAGACCCCAACGTTTTCTATGCATAGTGTGTCTGATGGTTCAATCGAGGCATCTAATCTACATTGCTGGCAATGAGGAGCTTAACGCATGCCCTGAAGCAACAGTTCGTACAACCTTAACCATGACCGCTGGCTACAGTGATGTGCTTTTCACAAACACTATCTCGAGTATTGCACTTCAACATCGGTCTGTTGCACTACAACAACTGCCACCATGTCGTCCATGCCGTGTAGTAACTTCTAGTGTGTCCTCTTCACAACCTGTGAAACACAGGCAGCTGCCAACGCACTAAAACCGCATTGACTTCTTTGCACAATCAGCACAAAAAACTTGCAAGCATTAACTCCCTCGTCCACGCGTTGCAGGTACATCAGAATACGCAGGCTTTAAAAACATAAAACTAAAACTGCACTGACTCCCATACACAATCAACACAGAAAAAATGCAAGCATTAACTCTCTCACACACACAACCAAGCACATAGACAAGTGACGGCACCATGATCTCTCTCTCTCTCTCTCTCTCTCTCTCTCTCTCTCTCTCTCTCTCTCTCTCTTTGACAAAGATATAATTTAATTGATACGGTGACATCAGGAGCACAAAAGCATTCCACTGATTTCACTTGAATGTGATAGCAATACACTTGCATGCATGTTCACCCTTGGCTTCTGATTAAGAGCCCCTGCTACAAAGTAGCCATTGAGGGTTGCTAGTCTAATATCTGTATTTTGTGGAGTAATCCTTGGGTGAAATAACGAGACCACGCCCTTTCCTCGCACCTCTATAAACTGTCTCAACAATGTTGATGAACTCTTGCTTATCTTTCAAGGCCCAATTAATTTTGTTGTTGTTTCCTGTTCCCAAATCGATCATGATATGTTTGTTGCGGAAGAAAAACATGACAGTGCAAGGATCATACAATTCATACATTGTATTGAAATCTGGTATTTCGGTGATGTCCACAAGATATATCACTGCAAAGTTCTTTATTGTTTCCGCAACGGAGGCCATTACCTCATCCATCTGCATACAAGTCTCATCCCAATCATGGCCGAAACGGACGACGACGACACGATCTTCCTCACCAAGAATGGCTTGATCTATGGCCCAGCCAAAGTCGAGATGGGGCAGCAGATACAACATCTTCTCCTCTACAGCAATGCGATGAAACACTGATGCACAAATCCTGTGAGGCGCTGATGATGTGCGGCCCTGCTAGGTCAAACTCCCTAGGACTCGCGGCAGGAGAACTGGAGCATGGTTTGGAGCTCTCGATTGTGCCCACTCTCTCTCTCTCTCTCTCTCTCTCTCTCTCTCTCTCTCTCTCTCTCTCTCTCTCTCTCTCTCTCTCTCTCTCTCTCTCTCTCTCTCTCTCTCTCTCTGAGGCAATCGTGTCATTGATCTTTTCAGCGGGATTCTGACAAGCCCCAGATGCGTGCCTGTGATAAAGACTACATAGCCTTCAAGAAGATGCAGTCGTGCAAAATTTTTCTTGGAGCCGTGACCCGTCTCAACCTGTCTGCATTCGGCCTCGCCTGTAGCGACCTTACTCTCACGCACCTTTTCCCAAGCCTAAAAAAGTGATGGCCGTCCACGTGGACGCTATCCGTCAAAGGACGCCTAAGCTAGCCCAACACTAAGGCCTTTCTTTAGCAGGCCAAAAAGCCTTTTGAGAATAAAAAGTCAAAAGTCTTACTTTCTGGGTTTTTTTGAGAAAAGACTTTTTTACCCTACATTCTACTTTACATAGAGTAAATGTACCAATTTAAATGTGACTTACAATAAAAAAGGTAAATTTGGAGGGGAGATTTTGTTTTTCAATGAAAATTTGACTTGTAAGGATATATTTGAATATTTCTTTTCAAGGGCCTTTTTTTTGAGACCAATATTGATATTACTTTAACAAATTATGTAATTTTGTATTTTAACCCCTTAAAAAGTAACTCAAAAGAAACACTCCTATACCACTTCTTAAAGTTCTTGAAAAATTGACACCTCCATGCATCGTGCAGACGTCTTGCCCCCTCCCCTCCCCCCCCCCCCCCCCCCCCCCCCCCATCAAGTCGTTGGTTATTGCGACGAGTGTGTGTGCGCATACGTGCAAGAGAGAGACACTAAGGAAACCTCAAAGGTTGAGTGTGTTTCTCTGAATAGAGGGAGGCTTGCTTACTTATGGCAAAGCTAGGCCACCATCCACCTGTCAGCTCCAAATGTAGCTCACACGTGTACACACACACGGATAATTTCTAATGTAGAGAAAATTATAAGAGGCCTTAGAGTTTCATTTGACAAGTCAAACTCAAGATCTATCACTTAAACGGGAGGGAGACCTTAGAGATCGATTGAATAAGTCAAACTTAAGATCTATTTCTCAAAGGAGAGAGAGAGAGAGAGAGAGAGAGAGAGAGAGAGAGAGAGAGAGAGAGAGAAAATTAAACATGTTAAATGCTTTATGCTAAGTTGATCAATGAATCCTTATGCTTGAGGATTGTGGACATAAAGGTGGCAATTGAGTATCCATGAAGTAGTTGGGAAGCTGAAAATATGAGGGAAGCAAGCTCAATGTGATAAAAGATGAGCACTCAAGTAGGGTATGTGAAGCTAAGAGTACTGAACTTGCTAGGGGCATAGTATGCAACAATGGAGAACACTTCCTAAATATGTCTCATATCAAAGAGAGTGAGAGCTAGGCTAGATCATGGCAAGATAAGCTTAAGCATCTATGGGTGAATTTAGTAAATCATCTCTCAAAGATTAACATGCTTCAACAATTGATGACAATGTAGTAATTTGGATTGTTATAAGTTGTCATAACTTACTGTTTAAGCTTGCCGTTTGAACTCTTTAATCATCACCATAGCATGATCAAGACTATCATGATTCAATGTCACTCTCTCTAATCATCATTCATCACCAATGAATTCATAAGGCTATTGAGATGACAATGCCTTTTACAAAGGAATTGTTTCTTGGTATGGAAATTCATGCTACAAAGACATAGATCTCCTACTTCATTTTTGTGTGTTGAGGTGATGAAATGATGATAGGATCCTCCAATTTCCTTCTTGCAATCACTTTTAGCCTCACATTTTGTGAAATTTGATTCATTTTGGTCCCACCCACCAAGTTTATCTCCCATTTTGTTAGGTCAACAAGTTTGCACCTCTCTCTCTCTCTCTCTCACTCACACACACACACACACACACACACACACACACACACACACACGCACACACACATGCAGGCACACTCATACATAGAGAGAGGGAACGAGAGAGTGGAGAGTCAATTTTGAAAATCATTGATGCTTGCTTTCCCTCACTCTCAATCTCATGTTCACCTAGCTATGTTAGTAGAACAATCTCCATACAATTTTTTAACGTGGTTACCTATGTGGTTTTTTGGATCCTTAAACATAGAATTTTATGTGGGTAAAGATGATGTTATAATGAATCTTGGCAAGAGTGAGTGGGCTAGGATAAAAATGGGGAGAGCTATGAGCATTATGCTAGGATATGTTTTTTTTATAAAAAAAAACTCACAATGGTCAGTGGATTATATTGATAGATCCAAAAAATTACATACTCCTACCATACTCGTGACGATCCATGACCACTTCAATGGATCATAGATACATCGGTTGATGGCTGTTACCATATACATGTGGTAGTGATGTGTGTGAACACACTAGGAACGCCGGGCATTTTTTCCCTCTTTAGGAGGTTGTTTTCCTCGATCATTGTATATACGCCCATCACTCTAGGGCTATCTATCTTTCCATTACATACTAAGTAACACACTCTCTATTGTGTGCCTTGAGCTTCCTTCGTTTCTCTGCAACCCTAATTCCAACAATTGGTATCAGAGCAGGTTGCGTCCTCCTGGGCTTAGTCGCCAGCTGCTCCAGCACACGCCTGCTCACTTTCTCCGATTTCAGTGAGCTTTGGCGAGCGTTCGCAAGTCGACAAATATGAGCCTGAAGTCAGATTTTTGATTCGGGCTCATTTCGGCCTCCATTTCCACTACAGGCAGTGCTGCCCAGGCTATTTCATCATTTTGTGCAAAATTTCTGTCAGTGCACATTTTTGCATAACAGGTGCTTTACAGTCTTATACGGTTTGTGCTATATAGCACGTGTTTTTCCCGCTCCATTTCTCCTATTTTCGAGCAGTTTTCACATCAGGTGCAACATTTACCATGGCTGACAACAACACAGATGTCTTGAAGATGTTTTCTACTGAGGACAGTTTGGATGGGGACAATTACCCTATGTGGGCTTATATGATGCAACACGTGCTTGTGTCAAAGGGCGTCTGGAATATTGTGTAGGGCATTGATGTACGTCCTGGTTCGAGGATGTAGGCGATGTTGAGGATGTTGCAGGTCTTGCTGCAAGGATTGCTTCTATTAGAGTTGTTTTGCCTACGGCAGAACAAGCTCGTTGGGATGTAAAGGATGCACAGGCTCATGCATTGATTGCATTGTCTGTGAAGCGCACCATTGTTCCTCACATCTGTTCAGCAAAATCTGCAAAACAGGCTTGGGATATTTTGGCTGGTCTTTATGCAAGTCGGAATGAGGCTAAAATTGCTTTGCTGCGTAAACAGCTGGAGTCGAAGATTATGCATGAGGAAGATGATATGGAAACTTTCCTTGCTAGTGTCAAGGATATCAATGAGCAACTTATTTCTGCAGGTGAAGTCATTTTAGACAGTTTCCTTGTGCAGACTGTTCTTGATGCCTTACCAGATTCTTACCAGACTTTTGCTAGTACTTGGAGACTTATGACCCAAGGAAATCTAGAAGTTGGCAAGTTTGATGCATTATTCACATTGCTATTGCAAGAGTTCCTTTCCAGAAAAAACAGGACTAGATAGCGTGCAGTTGAACAGGCTTTTATTGCTTCTCAAAGAAAGGGTGGTAACAACAATGCAGCCACTTCTTATGGTTCTACTGAGAGTTGCAAAACTTTTGTTCCCAATGCTTCTACTGGCAACACTTCGTCTGGCAATTCTGGTGATAAGGGCAAAAAGAAGATGCGTTGCCATTATTGTAAAGCTAATGATAACTTGATCAAGTCGTGTCCTAAGTTGAAGGCCAAAGAGGCTAAGAAGAAAGAGGGTGGTTCCACTGCAAATGCTGGTTCCACTACAAATGCAGCCATTGTTGAGTCTTCTATGAAAGGAGACTGTGTTGCTGATGTTGATGCAGAATGGGCTTTTAGCGTAGAGTGCACTTACAATCCTGATGTTCATGATACATGCTTCTCAGTTGTTGCAGATTCACATGTGTGGTATTTTGACAGTGGTGCCACAAAGCACATTACCTCACATCGTGAATGTTCACGTCTCTTGAGTCTGTCCCTCATGGGAATTCAGTCACTTGTGCCAACAATGCATCTTATCCAGTTCAGGGAGTCGGAAAGATTGTGCTTATTGCTACAAATGGCAGTTCCTTCACACTTGTTGATGTACTTTATGTACCTGGGATCAAGAAGAATCTCTTGTCTGTATCCGCACTTGCTAGACTTAGACTTGTAGTCAAATTTGTGGATGACAGATGTACAGTTCATGATCTCAGTTTTGGTGATGAAATTGTTGCATCTGACCTTTTGTGTGGTGGGCTGTATAAGCTCACTTTGAATGACAAGTGTGGACAAAATTTTGCAAATGCTGCTGTAGATTCAAGGGCTATTTCAGATGCAAAACTTTGGCATGCATGTTATGGTCATCTGAATTTTTCCGGTTTGCTGCATTTGTAGAAATCTGACATGGTTGCTTCTTTGCCACCTCTTACACAAGTTTGTGAAGGCTGTATTTTGTGTAAGATGCAGCGTTCTAAGTTTCCAAAGGATGGTTCAGTTCACGCCACATGTAGGTTGCATCTTGTGCATAGTGATGTTTGTGGGCCCATGCAAACTTCGTTCTTGGGAAATTACCTTTACTTCATGACTTTCATTGATGATTACTCCAGGCATGCATGGGTATTTCCGCTTAAAGCAAAGTCTGAAGTTTTTATGTGCTTCAAACAATTTATGGCTATGGCTGAAAATGTCTTGAAATGTACTATGGGCACCCTCCGTTCCGATCGAGGGGGGAGTATATGTCTCATGGATTCAATGCATTTCTGGCTAGTCGTGGGATAAAACACCAATGTACAGTGCCTTATGCACCTCATCAAAATGGTGTTGATGAGAGGAAAAATAGGTCACTTATGGAAATGGCACGATGTATGGTCAAAAGTCGAGCTTTGACACATTCTTTTTGGCTTGAGGCCATCATGTGTGCCACTTATGTACTAAACAGGTGTCCCACAAAAGCTTTGCAGTCTACTACTCCATATGAAGCAGGGCATGATAGAAAGCCTTCTATTGAGCACATGCTTGTTTTTGGTTGTTTGGCATATGCTTTGGTGCCACAAACACAGCGCAAAAAATTGGATGATAAGGCTGTCAAATGTATTTTTGTTGGTTATAGTGCTGAAAGCAAAGGTTACAGGTTGTATCATCCGCAAACAAAACGTATTCTGGTTTCACGGGATGTAGTGTTTGTGGAATATTTTTTTCAGCCCTTGCTGTCATGTACTAGAGACAGTAATGTAAGCTCACTGGACATTTATGACACTTTGTTGCCTCTTTTCAGTGCTAGAAATACGAATGTAAGCTCCAATGAGGCAAATGTACATCCTATGGGGGTTTCTGAAAATGTTACAGATCAGCCTATTACTGATGCAGATGTACATGATGTACTTGATGAGGAAAGGGATGAAAATGAGCAGGCTAGAGGTATGAAAAAATGGCTGGTGCATACTTTGCGTGACAGTAAATTGGATGCACCTTTGTCTAGTCGTACTCGTTCAGGCTCTCGCCATGCATCTTATGCATCATATTGTTATGCTTTGGCTGTGTCTAGCTTACATGATGTTGAGGAGCCTCAATCTTTTGATGAAGCACAGAATTCAGAAAATTGGATGGGTGCCATGCAATCATAATATGATGCACTTATAGAAAATGACACATGGACTTTAGGTGATTTGTCTCCTGGCAAAAAGGCCACTGGTACGAAGTGGGTTTACAAGTTGAAACGCAAGCCGGATGGTGAGATCGATCGCCATAAGGCTCGACTTGTTGCAAAGGGTTATGCACAACAAAAGGCATAGATTACGAAGAGAATTTTTCTCCCACTTGTCGTATGACTACTTTGCGTTTTCTATGTGCATTGGCAGCTCATTTTGGTTGGGATGTACATCAATTAGACACTGTTACAGCTTTCTTGAATGGTGACATATTTGAGGAAGTTTATGTAACGCAGCCTCGCAGTTTTGTCATAAAAGGACAAGAGCACAAAGTGTGCAGATGTAAGAAGGCTTTGTATGGGTTGAAGCAATCTCCTCATGCTTGGTATGAGAAAGATGACACTCATTTGGTCAAATGAGGCTTTCGTAACTGTCCAACAGAAAGCACATTATATGTAAAGCGTGAGGAGTCTTACTGTAACCCGAGCAAGATTTGTTGAGCAATGAGAAACCCAAGCGAGTAGCAAAGTTATTATACAAGTATGAAAACCATGTCATGATCCACAACAACAATCAACACTACAATTTTAACGCACAATTTGTCGAGCAATGAGAAACCTGAGTGAGTAGCAAAGTTAGTTTACAAGTATGCAAACCATGTCATGATCCACTAGAGCAATCAACACTATAATTTTAACTTTAAATTTTAATGATCAATCTTATGCAATTCAACAATGCTCATACACCTACAAAGTTTCTAAGTTCTATATCAAGAGACAATTGTCATATCCTATATCCAACAAAGAGAATTTTTTTTACAAATTGTAAGATAAAAAGTGGAATATTGATGCAAAATAGAGAGTATCATGTTGTGCATTTTCAACAACAACAACAAAAAATGTTATGGTTTTCTCTAGTGACTATGAAGAGCCACACTCATCATCAATAAAGACATTGCACCTCTAACACTTCTCGTGGATGTCAAAATTGTATCGTACATTAGTCACGATGGTTTTTGTAATCCCCTAGGCATAAACCGGCAACACACTTTTGATCTTTCTCTAGAAGCCTCGTCACATAGGCTTCATGATCAACTGCACAAATATGGTAGTACTTGACAGTCTCATCCCTAAGATGAGTGACAACTAGGGCATGTGTGTTCATGCTATTCCAAGTTTATATAGAGCTCACACCAAGTCAGAAAAACATAAAAGACATTGTGTTCTTGAATATATAGAAAGTCATGAAACTCACAAATTCATTCTTTGCAAGCTACTCAGTAGAGCTACCTATGGAAGTTGTGTAGGATCAATAATTGTACAAAGCACACTGCAATGTTTCTCTCGATCAGAGGAGAATCTCTCTTTAATAGTAGCCATCCAAGCGACTATTCTGTGGTTGCCCTCCCACACATAAAACATTTTATCAAAGAGAACTTGAAGATTAGGTCTTTTAGAAAGCTCTATCTCAAACTCTTTGTGTATATCAACCCATATTCGATCCCATGATGAAAGAAGGTCCTCTACAAAATACATAAGCACACATAAAAAAGAACACTTAGCAACTATTTATGACAACAAGAAAGAGCACTTAGCAACCAAAGAAGGACCGAGTAGAAAAATGAAATACATGTCACATAAGCTCCTCCTTACAATTCCAAATTGAAACGATGAAAGATCCTTTTTCTTGCATATATCCCTCTTTTGCAAAAGCAGCTTTCAATCCACTAACATCATCCCTTAAACCTCTCACCCTTGCATAGGGAATCAATTGACATAAAGGAATTGGTGGACAATCAAAACAATTGAAAATGCGCGTAGATTGAAGAATATCCTATCCTCGATGCATATAGAGATTTTGCTCATCCTCCGACTCTGTGTCTAGTACTACTTCATCTCTTACGACATACGGGGACATACGGCACTATTTGTAAGCATGCCTCTTGTGGAGCAAGAGAGCCCCAAGTATTGACTTTGCATCTCCTCCTCTTGTGTCTCCAAGCCTTCAGTCATATCAGTGATAGAGACCGCACTTATTTGATCACTACTTTCTAAAATACTTGAAGCTTGATTTGAAGAAGGTGGTCTTCCTGTCCGACCTCGTCCACAAGTAGAAGGACTAGCATAACACAACAAAAACCAATTTTCTTACTTCACTGCAATATCAAATCAACTTCACTGCAATTAAATAAAAATAAAAAACTAACTCAGAAACTCCTTCTAGCCTACCATGTCGACAATATCTATGCTTCCTTGGATGGCTTGAAGAAGCTAACAAATTCAAGCAAGTGATGACCAAGTTTAAAAACAATCTCGTATGTTATAAGAGTGGTCTGTTTTGATTTTCAGCAATGATTCAAAAACCTTTGAGAACTATGGCCAATCAATAGCTTTAATTTTAGTGATTTTATCGTTCTTAAAAACTCAGGCAAAAAAAACCTCATGTAGCCATCCACGCCGGCGTGGATGGCTATAGATAGTTGCAAAGGTAACCTAATGATTTAGCAGGAATACCACTCACATGATAATGGTGCCTCTTCTTATGTTTCGACTAAGAAACCAGCTCTCATTATCATACTCAGCTTAATACGAAAGCAACAGTAGTAGCTCGGCCATCATTGATCAGTCACAACCCGCCATGTACTATTGCAAAAGTATCATGAGATTGACCCCATTTGCAGTAGCTGTGCGAACTAGAGCACTATTAGCAGCAAAGATTAGCACTATCAAGGTGAGTATCACTCAATTTTAGCACTTCAAACTCTTGTAAACATGTGAAAAGAAGCCACTAAAGCTGTTTCTAGCTTGACTTGCCAAGGGTGCCATTGAGGAGTTCAGAATACCTCAAAGAGATGATCAGACCCATCTAGAATCCCAGCTGGCTTGGCGTTCTCCAAATGGGATGTTTGGTCTAGTTCTTTTCTTTGGACTTCTCCTCACAGGATTAAGGAGCAGACTAGCTCACACGTGGCGCCACGGAGTAGGCATGCATATGTACTATTTGTGTTTTGGCTTCCTTCATGTAAATTGAAAGATGGCTATTTGTCATGAAAATTGCAAGCTTATACTAAGGGGCAAAGGGATATTGTTAATGATAAGCTTGGTCTGCCAATCATGGTACTTGTCTGGACTGGAATATCATATGCACCCATAGAGCATGTGCCTACTGGCTCTACTGTTTCTCTACTGGCTCTATTGGCTCGTTTCGCATTTTATTGGGTGGAATCTTTGGAGATTCCTCCTCTAGTCAGTTGTGCACCAGCAAAACTGCAGGCTGCACTGTCTGAGAATCGAACTCGTAGCCTTCCAAGGACTAGCTATGCACGCTAACCAACCAAGCACGACCGCCTTGCTGTTGTGATCACTAAAGTTAAGTTTAAACAAAAACAATCTCAGCCTCTCCCCCCAACCCACAAGATCTATCACCTCATGTCTGCATCCTTTTTCTCTCCTGCCTGCGCAATACTGCTTTGACCCCATCTCCATCATTACAAGATTTGACCCGCACCTCCTCTTCTGCGCCCTCGTCCAAGCCTGCAAGCTCGTTACTCCTTGCTCAACGATGTCTGCCCCTGACGCTTTACCATCTGGCAATTTCTTGCTTACATTCAGAATCGCATCTAGCTTTATTCTCCTTTTTTTTTTCCAATTTCCTCCAGCTGGGGAGCCCTACTAGCATCTCTTAACGCCTTTTCAGCCCAAACCCATGGTCCCCTGGTGCATCCCGAAACGGGATGGTAATCAAGGTAGAAGTATATATGGAGGCGCCTAGTGTATCTATATATACCATTAGGTTAAAAGGTATTCCTAATGGCTTAAAAAAAAAAAAACCTTGAAGATTCCTTCATGCACGTCCCTTTGAAGCCGACATTGCTTGCTCTGCATAGTGAAGGAGTATGAGCGGAAGTGCGACGCGAGAGAGAGTGCGAGAAGAAGAGCACGACGATATGGTGAACTCGCTCTACTGTAATGTGTAGAGCATAGTGAGTTCTTATTAGGTTTTTACAAAAGAATATGTGTACATACCTGGCGGCCCGCCCACTTACCTAGGCGACCACATTGGGCTTTATACCCCAACAACCTCCCACTTAAAGTCCAATGTGGTACTTTAAGTGTGAGAGAAGCTACTATACAAGCTAATATACAAGAGATGTAGAGAAGTGATGTACTACCCTACACCTATCTGCTTGCGAAAATGCGCAAAGCTCTCTGAGGGAAGTCCTTTTGTAAGTAGATCAGCAGGATTTTCTGTGGTGTGAACTTTGACAAGCTGAAGTTGCTTATCCTCGAGCATTTCCCTGATGAAATGATACTTCACATCCACATAATTGTCTTTGAGTGATAATCTGGATTGGGAGCCAATTGTATAGCACTTTGACTATCACAATATAACACAGGCATCTCTTCTTTGATTCCCAAATCTGTTACTAGTCGATTAAGCCAAATTGATTCTTTGCATGCCTCTGATGCTGCAACATATTCAGCCTCTGTAGTAGACTGAGTAACACAATCTTGTAATCTAGAACGCCATGATACTGCTCCACCAGCCAATGTAAAGACATACCCTGACGTAGACCTTCTGTTGTCTAAGTCACCTGCATAATCTGAGTCTGTAAAACCCTTTACACTTAGCTCCTGACTCCCATAGCATATACGCATACTCTTTGTAGCTTTCAGGTATCTCAATATTCCTTTCACTGCCTCCCAATGTTTCTTGCCTGGGTTTGACATGTATCGACTTACTACTCCCACTGCAAATGCAATGTCTGGGCGAGTAGCAATCATTGCATACATCAAACTACCCACTGCAGATGCATATGGAATCTTATCCATTTCAGCCTGTTCTTCCTCAGACACAGGACAATCTTGTTTGCTAAGTTTCACATATGGTGGCAATGGAACACTCAGTGCCTTTCCCTTCTCCATATTGAAACGTTGCAAAACCTTGTCAATATACTCTGTTTGAGATAACCAAATCAACTTCTTTGATCTGTCTCTCTCAATGCGCATACCAAGTATATGACTTGCCTCACCCATGTCTTTCATGTCAAACGATTTTGCCATCTTTAATTTCAAAGCTGAAATTTCTTCCAAGTGCTTGCCAGCAATCAACATGTCATCACCATACAAAATAAGGATCAGCCAACTACCATCCTTAGCCTTCTTTGTATATAGACAGTGATCGAACTCACTACGTTTGTAGCCTTGAGAAAGCATAAACTTGTGGAATTTATGGTACCATGCCCTCGGTGATTGTTGTAAGCCATAAAAACTCTTTAACAACTGGCATACCCAATCTTCCTTGCCTTTCTCAACAAACCCTTCTGGCTGCTGCATGTAAATTTCCACATCTAAATCACCATGCAAGAACGCTGTCTTGACATCCATTTGGTGCAACACCAAATCTAATATGGCAACCAATGCAAGAAAGCATTTCAATGTAGTCATATTGACCACCGGAGAGAAGACTTCATCAAAGTCAATGCCTTGTTCTTGCTTAAAGCCCTTGGCAACAAGCCTTGCTTTGTACTTTGGCTGACTATCATGAGCGGTGATCTTATACCTGTAAACCCATTTACAAGGTAGAGCCTTTTTGCCCCGTGGTAATTTAACTAGCTTCCATGTCTGGTTTTTATGCAGAGCTGTCATCTCTGACTGCATGGCCAATTGCCAATTCCCGGAGTCCTTCATTTGCACTGCTTCCTTGTAACATGAAGGCTCATTGCAATCAGTCAACATGACATAGTTCATAGATGGAACAAACCTATCAGGAGGTCGCGTGACACATCCAGATCTACGCACAATAGGTGGCTCAGGCTCAGCTACAACCTGTGGTTCCACTCTATCCTATCCTTGCTCCTCTTGAGCCTGACATTTGTCTTGCATGTGCAGGTCCATCTTCTTGGAAGACAACTCTTCTAATCTCCTCAACCCTCTCTGGTTTAGAATGATATTTGGATTCATTAAAGTGAACATCATTGCTGCGGACAACCTTTTTGGATTCGGGATCCCAAAGTCTGTACCCCATCTCACCAGAATTACCATAGCCTAGAAAGATGCACTTTCTACTCTTTGGCTCAAGTTTGTTCCTAAATTCTTTTGGAACGTGAGTATATGCCTCACAGCCAAAGACTCTGAGATGCTTGTATGAGGGCATTTTGCCTGACCATACCATCTCTGGCACTGAATCCTTCTACAAAACCTTGCTAGGAGATCTATTTACAAGATGAACAGCTGTTGATACAGCTTCAGCCCAAAACCCATTTGGCAGATGTGCATTAGACAACATACTTCTGACCTTCTCTTGTATGGTCCTATTCATCCTCTTAGCAACACCATTTTGAGGAGGATTGTAAGGAGCAGTAAGTTCACGTTTTATACCTTTTGACTCACAAAAGTCCTGAAAGGCCTTTGAAACATACTCTCCACCATTGTCAGTGCGTAAGCATTTAAGCTTCTTGCCACTCTGATTCTCCACAAGTGTCACAAACGTTTTAAAAACACTAAACGCTTCATCCTTGTGCTGGAGAAAGTAAACCCATACTTTCCTCGAGTAATCATCTATAAATGTCATAAAGTAAGAAGCTCCCCCTAGAGATAGGTTAGGCATAGGTCCACACAAATCACTATGAACAAGTGCCAACTGTGTATCTCTTCTACTGCTTCTATGCTTATGTGGCTGCTGTGTTTCCTTACCATACAGACAATGTTCACATAATTCAAAATCATTGAATGAAAATCCAGGCAAATAACCAGAACGAGACAATGTCTCACATTCTTCAGCGTGAAAGAAGAGCCATTCTGAAACTTCAATTGAACATCTCCAACACCTAAGATCTCACTTGTCTGCCCATTGCCTAGCCGAACATGATCTTTAGTGGTCACATAAGAAGTAAACCACTCCTTGTTTGGAGACACATGAAGTGATGCCCCTGAGTCTATAATCCAGTCACTCAGTGCATTTCCATCAGATGCTGTAAGAAGAGCTGAGTCCATTGTATTCTTCAAGAAGTAGATGTCTCCTGACACTAGACTGTCATCCTCTGCAACAGTGTTTGTCACATTTATTTCTTGAATCTTCACTGAGGACTTGTTCTTCTCACCATGGTCTTCAGCTTTCTCTTTGCCTTTTTCTGCTTTCCATTCTCTGCAGTCTCTTTTCATGTGACCCTTCTTGCCACAATGGTAGCATTCTATGTCACTCTTGCCTTTAGCACTGCGGGACTTGCTACGAGACTGATTTCTCTTTCCACCTTTGTACTTTTCTTTGGTCCTTCCCCTGACAACTAAGGCTGTTCCTTTGCCTTTGTCCATTGTCTTTCTATTGGTTTCTTTAGTAAGCAAACTTCCTTCTACACCTGCTATGTTCAAACCATTTGGAGGTGTAGAATTACTCAAAGCTGTGCGAAAAGTGTCCCAACTTTTCGGCAATTTGATCAACAGGAACATAGCTCTAACAGGTTCATCAAACTTGACACCTTGAGCTGACAACTGACTATAGATTGTGTTGAATTCATTCAGATGATTGGACATAGGTGTCCCTTCTTTCATCTTCAAGTCAACAAGCTTCTTAAGCTAGTATACCTGTGAAGCTGCACTCTGCTTCTCATAAAGATCACTCAGCTTTAACCATGCTTGATAAGCCGACATCTCGTCTGCTACATTGAAGTAAACGCTTTCTGCCAAAGTCAGCATAATGGTAGAAAGTGCCAATTCATCCATTTTGCTCCATTCATCTTCGTCCGTATCTTCTGGTTTTATCCCTTTGAGCTTTATAGGTTTTATCTGCTTCTTTTGTACCAACACGTGCCAAATCTGCTTCTTCCACAATGGGAAATTGGTTCCATCCAGCTTCTTGATATTGTAAAGAGCAGTGGGGCCTGTGATCCAAGCCATAGCTACGCTTCACAGTAGTTTACTTTCCTGGGAAAAATTCGGCAGAGTTTCCCCTGTAAACTGACCTCTGAACCAATATCAACCTGTCAAATGAACCAAGAAAGCTTCAGATTCTGCAAAAATTTGGCAGAGTCTCCTTTGTAAAATGGCTCTGGTGTACTAAAAAACAGACCAAAAAAACAACTCAAAAAAAACCACTGTCTCTTTGACACTGTAAGCTACGGGTAAACCTGTCCTGCACCTGTACTGTCTCTGACTGTCCTGTCACTGTCCTGTAAGCATAGACTGCGACAATGCCTCAACGGTAGTAAAGAAAAGATGCAATCCCAACTGTCTAACTCACAGTCAATACATCCTAGCTGCCTATCTAAGGGTGCTCGAGGGATCGCTCCAAGACCTGTATCACCGAAAGGATCTCAACATTCGAGAATCCCCCAGCTCAATAAAACCTCACTCGACCCTTAACAAAGGCTGCAGTAAATCTGGCAGTACATAGACTTCCCACAAAGTCATACATCCACAAATTTCCCACTGTATGCTGTAACCGCTGCAGCGGTTGTTTGCTGCGTGACTCACAGCCAGCAAAACCTCAAGATGCATACATCATCTCTGACAATACATCCCATGTGGAAGTACCTGCAATGTCAGGATGAAATCTGGAATATCAAGCAGCAAACACAAGCTACCTGATGAACTAGTGGATGTCGCCTACAAACTGTGTGTAGATGCGTCCGTGTCGTATGTGACACACCTCCAAGAACTGTGAGCCGTCCTTCGATGTGTAGACAACCATAAATCAACACTCTGGGAGTGTCGATATCCTCAGCACCTGCAGTCGTAGGCCAAAAACCCCAAATTTGCAGAGTCGGATCTACACCCGCCGAGACCACGTAGTCGAAAATGGCCTGCGCAGACCTTTGTCGAAGCCGAACGGTGACCGAGATGACCTCAGAATGAAATTCTGAGAACACCTAGCCCTTTGGGCTGTCCCACAGGATTTGGGGCCGTGTCTTCGCCTGTCGAATTTCACTCCAATCTGAGCTGGTGACTCTAGCCTCCTGCAGTGCTGCACCGAGCCTCGATCTGAGCTCTGATACCAGTTGAAGGAGTATGAGCGGAAGTGCGACGCGAGAGAGAGTGCGAGAAGAAGAGCACGACGATATGGTGAACGCGCTCTACTGTAATGTGTAGAGCATAGTGAGTTCTTATTAGGTTTTTACAAAAGAATTTGTGTACATACCTGGCGGCCCGCCCACTTACCTGGGCGACCACATTGGGCTTTATACCCCAACACATAGCTTCGCAGGTGTGCATGGCCTACATCCTTGTAACAAGAATGTAGCTCAGTTCGCATGTGCACCTGTAGGCAATGCCATTCCTTACACACCAAGCTCATCATCGCAGAGCGACTTAGCCAATCGGAGACTATGCTTGAATCGGTCCCTTGCAACGAGAGCAACAATGTTTTTATGTCTAAGCCTCTTTACGCGGCTGTTCGGCAATTGTCCAAGCAACACTACGTAGCATCTTTAGCTCACAACAAGCGATAGCTCCTCTAAGGGCCCTCCTCTACCTTGTTGCGCATCAGGGGGACACTTCTGCCTGCATTATTCTTTCCCTTCGGTGGCTCAGTTTGGTGTGACAACCCTCGTGCGACTCTTTCAAATTAATCAAGCGTCACACTTCTGAAACAAGCACTCCTTGCAAATGGTCTCTGTCAAGGGAAGCTTATAAACACTGCTGGATGCTTTGCCTTGTCATAGGCTCTCGATTCTCCCATGATCAACATCAACCAGTGCAGCTATATGCCACCACTCCAAGCGGTAGCTCATGTAGATGACATTATTGTAATTCCCACATTGTAGACTACGACATCATCACATGAGCTATGGAGAGGGCATACCTAGATTGGTGCGGTTGGGAGCAGCGGAGTGCCAGCTCGAGGTACTGCACCTAGCTAGGCATGCTCTCCACAGCTCATGTGATGATGTCGTAGTCCACAATATGTAGGAATTATAGTGAGAATTTGTCTAAAACTTATTGTGCTAGTCAGGGTCTATAGGGCAGATGATCACGAATATTGTGGTGCACATGCGAATAGACATGGATGAGAGAGAGTGCCCCCTCGTGATAGTTGGGCACCTTGTTTATTAGCAGGCATAACCTTAATCGTGGCAAGCATGCACACCATATTAAATCTCAAGCATGCATTCCTGATCCAACTGTGGAGTTGCAGACATTTTCTCCATATTAATCAAAGCCCAGGATTCACAAATTTGATTGAAGCTACTGCTTATATCATAAGATGATGTCATGAGATGGCGTCGAAAAACAACACAATTCAAAACCCACACTTAACTAGTAGTTGAAGTTCCATTGTCAACACATTTGCTAATGAAAAGAAGCCATACACAATAGTAGCCTTAAATTGATTAGAGAACCGATTAAATAGACGCGGGGCAGCATGGGCGAGTTAACTGGCCAACTTGCACGCCCATGCTCCACATTAATACAAAGCTCATTAATTACAAATTGCACAGATTTGCGTTTCCATTGCCAATGAGCCTACTAGCGTCAAGTATATGAGTGCTTACAGTATGTCATCTTGTTGTGATAGGAAGAAGCCAGTGCTGCATGCGATCATGGAACTCCCAGAACTGGGTGGGGATGTTGTGGAGGGTGAAACCGGAGCGGATGGCATGGCAAATGGGGTCCTCTGAGTTGGCAGCAACGGTCGCACCTTTCACCTCATACTAGACACAGGCTCCGGCCTCACATGGATGCAATGCCATCCCTAGGCTGCCTCCTAACGCATGCTCTGCCACATCAGCACCGGTCAACTCCCTCCTCCCCGCTGTGGCCGGTGTTATGAGGAGGCTTGCACGCTTTGGTAAAATAACTTCCTGTAGCCATCCACGCCGACGTGGATTGCTACAGGTAGTTTGAAAAGCTATCGAGACTAGAATGTCGGTGCTCAGTGTCTAGGCTATGCTGACCTCACCCACCCTGCAAGTCCATTTTTTGGTTCCCAACCACCAAGAGGCATGCCGTCTGGCTCTCGCTCTCCACCACTCTCTGCCATGCTATTGAAGTAGCCGGCTCTCGCTCGCCACCACTCTCCGCCAAATGAGGTTTGGACCATGCATAAAACATGTACCAAGTGGGCAAATGAAATGAAGGGCAGAAAGCTTTGACGAGCTTCCACCACCATTGTTATCTCTGTTGGCACGACCACCAAGATATTTTAGCTCATAAACTATGTAAAACAAACTGACTGTAGCCATCCACGCCGGCGTGGATGACTACAGCTATTTTTCAAAGGTATCTCGTCCGGGGGTTTCCGCGCAAATGACAACTCCCGCCTTCCCATGAAGAATCTTAAAGGATGCCATTAGAGACAGCCGAGCTCTTGGTAGACTGCAAATCGTAGGATCCTGTGAGTTTGAGACAAGGCAAGCGTAGAAGGCTTGTACCAATGCAATCATCAAAGAACAAACACAGGGCTAGGAAAGGATGCATGAGCAAATGAGTTAGCCTGAGAAGCAAGATGTTCCACAAATTTAGGTAATCAAAAGTTTCTTTTGCAGATTTGTATAGGAGAAATGCAAGGCAGACGGTTGGGTTTCATGAGGGTAGGTGAAAATTGCCATTATTGTACAATAATGGCAGGGCACATTTTTGTTTGGACAGTTCAGGAAAGCAGTTGTTAAATATTTGATCTTAGTTTGTAAAATTTTTTCTATAGTGAGAATGAGAATCATTCTTTCATAATATACTAAAGAAAGCCATGTTTCGTGAGTATGGATACATGAACGTGCAAAACTCCTCAAGCGGCTTGTAGCTATGACTAGAATTTCAAGTTTAAAAATCCAGAAGAAATTAAAAACTTTGATTGAACCCATTGACGTAGCAGTCTGTACACTACCACTGCTTCCTTGTCATTTGCATCAATATTTCTAAAATTTTGCTTGTCACATTATCAACCCATGGGGAGATGCGCTATAGCTTTTGGGCCGCGACGTTGACATAAGCTAGTGCTAATTTTTGAAAGTAGAATTGATTTGATAGAAGTTTCTTCTGTGCAAGAACATTTTGAGCTTCGTGATGCCAATTTCTATCTTTGACCGCCGCTAACATTATCTGGACCGCAAGTAAAGCTGGAGGCTACAATATCAGGTGATGGTGAGCAATCTTTATGCTTGATCATAAGCTGCATCCGTTCTACAAGGTAGATGCTAGAAGTGAAAATCTAATTGGTGCAGGCATCAACAAAGTTTCTCAAGACAAGGAAGACAGCAATGGAGATCATTTAAATGATGATCTACACAAAGTAGATCACTCAAAGATTAATGCGAGTGTGATTGACGTACATGATTAATTGCATGCCACTGCAAAGCAATTTATATATTGAACTCCATCAAGCCAAGAAGGTGGTCCAGACTAATGAGCTCCCAGCTAAATATGATAAGTACATTGCGTTTGAATTGCCACTAGCTGGTGATTCTTCAGGTATGAGTGGTATGGAGCAAATACATGATAATCACATGTAGACAGAGTATGTCACTTGTAGTAGTAATAGTTTTAATGGGATTGTTAGATTTAGCAGACGCTCTGGGCATTTTCATTGCATTAACATTGATTGTCCATTTTATTTGCGCTCAAATATGTCCAATGAGTCTGAGTGGCAAGGTTGGCTTGTTAAATCATGTCCTAAAGGATTGGTCTCCTCTCAGTATGGCACACTGGCATGTACTCACTGTGGACAAATGCCAGAATGTGTCTCTACATGTCCTTCAGCTATTTACTATTTTTTTCCTAGAATGAATAGAACTATACCCCAAGAAAAGAGTATTAGAAGAAAGAGACCAGTTTTTGCTGATGCAAATATTATCTTGGAGGACGATAACCACCGACCTAAATATGTTACAGTGATAACTTCAATTGGTGGGCTCCAACACACAAAAAATCCTTCAAGGAATGTCCCATATCCAGAGGTAGCTGTAGCAAAATCAATTTGGGCAATAAGAAGAACAGAATCCGGGCAAAAGATGAATATCGTTGTGGGCGGATTTTATTAATGATTGTTCCATGGACTCGCAAAATGGTGTGCGAGCTCCTTGCTGCTGGGGTCGCAGGAAATATCCTCAATCTATTTCAAACCTAGAAGGGATCAAGAAGGGTTTATTTGGTTTTGTAACTCCAATAACATGCACACTTGGAAGGTTCACAACATAGTTGAAGGGCCACCAGGACCAACTCCCGGTGTTTGGGTGGTCACAAAGGGAACAAATTTGCAACCTCAAGAGGTAACTCAATTGCAAGCCAACGGTTTTGTTTTGCAAGGAGGAGTGTCTTTAGAAACAAGAATTCATGAAACAGTTTCATTGAACCAAAGAGTTGCTAGCGGCATCCACCCCAAATTTAGAGATGACAAGATTATGAAGTGGAGATCACGATCAACAAAGGAATTTCATGGCAAGATTGAACTGGGTAGAACCATGGTAGTAGAGTTTGTGTGAGAGGTCACTGTGGTCTGCAATGAAACACATGTTTTCTATGTTAAAACTGCGTGGTCAAGTGCAAATGGAGTGACATACTCTGTGACAATGTCAGATTTTCCAAGATGTACTTGCAAGGATTTTCAAAATCAAGAAAGAGACCACCTTGTATATATGCGAAACTATGATGGGATTGTTTCTAACCAGCCAAAATCAAATATATATATATAAAATATATATTGCACAAGGGTGTCACATAAAGTGGAATGATTGCGGGATATGCCCAACAATGTCAAGGCCAAAAGCTTGTTTGAGCTATTTTTGGCGGATGCGAAACGAGGGTGTCTCTTCAGATGCAATCACATACGCTTGCATCTTGAAGCTCTAGGCTGTTTCGGGCGGATGCAAAGCGAGGGACTCTCTGCAGTTGCAATGACATATGCTTGCATCTTGAAGCTATGGGCTGTGTCTAGCGGATGCAAAGTGAGGGCGTGTGGCACTGCCTTGGTCCGCATGTGTGCCAGATGTGGTGCACTTCATAAAGCATAGAACGTGCTTGAGGAGCTTCCTGTCCGGGATGTCGTCTCTTGGAATGCACTGATTGCGGGATATGCCCAAGTTGGACAGGGCCAAGAATCTCTAGGCTGTTTTCGGCGGATGCGAAGTGAGGGTGTCTCTCCAAATGCAGTCACATACACTTGCACCATCAAGGCAAGTGTTAGAAAGATTGCAGGATATGTCCATACGGTATTGATGATTTTGTAATCCACTGATTGCAGGAGATGCCCAACTTGGTTAGGGCCAAGGAGCTCTGGGCATTTTTCAGTGGATGTGAAGGGAGGGTGTCTCTCCAGATGTAGTCACATACAATCTAGGCTGTTTTCAGCTGATGGGTAGCGAAGGTGTCTCTCCAGATGCATGTTGTCTCATGCATTGCAGTGATTGTGGGATATGCCCAACACGGTTAGGGCCAAGAAGGTCTGAGCTGTTTTTGGCAGATGCGAAGCAAGGGTGTCTCTTCAGATGCAATCACATACACTTGCATCTTGAATCTCTCGGCTGTTTCGGCCGGATGCAAAGTGAGGGTGTCTCTGCAGATGCAATGCCATATGCTTGCATCTTGAAGCGAAGGGAGGGTGTCTCTCAAGATGCAATCACATAGCATAGGAAGTGCTTGAGGAGCTTCCTGTCCAAGATGTCGTCTCTTGGTATGTAGTGATTGCGGGATATGCCCAAGTTGGGGGGCCAAGAAGCTCTAGGCTGTTTTCAGGGGATGCGAAGCGAGGGTGTCTCTCCAAATGTAGTCACATACACTTGCACTTTGAAGGCAAGGGTTAGAAAGATTGCAGAATATGTCCATAGGCTATTCATGATTTTGTAATGCACTGATTGCAGGAGATGCCCAATTTGGTTAGGGCCAAGGACCTCTGGCCATTTTTCAATGGATGCAAAGGGAGGGTGTCTCTCTAGATGCAATCACATACAATCAAGGCTGTTTTCAGCTGATGTGAAGCGAAGGTGTCTCTTCAGATGCATGTTGTCTCATGAAGTGCAATGATTGCGTGATATGCCCAACACGGTCAGGGCGAAGAAGGTCTGAGCTGGTTTTTGTGGATATGAAATGAGGGTGTCTCTTCAGATGCAATCACATATTTTTGCATCTTGAAGCTCCTGGCCGAATCGGGCGGATGCAAAGAGAGAGTGTCTCTGTAGATGCAATGACATATACTTGCATCTTGAAGCTCTCGACTGTGCTTAGCGGATGCAAAGTGAGGATGTGTGGCCTTGGTGTTGCACTTCATAAAGCACAGAAAGTGCTTAAGGAGCTTCCTGTCCGGGATGTTGTCTCTTGGAATGCACTGATTGCGGGATATGCCCAAGTTGGGCAGGGCCAAGAATCTCTAGGCTGTTTTCGGCGGATGCGAAGCGAGGGTGTCTCTGCAAATGCAATCACATACACTTGCACCTTGAAGGCAAGGGTTAGGAAGATTGCAGGATATGTCCATAGGGTATTCATGATTTTATAATGCAGTGATTGCAGGAGATGCCCAACTTGGTTAGGGCCAAGGAGCTCTGGGAATTTTTCAGTGGATGCGGACGGAGGGTGTCTCTCTAGATGCAATCCACATACAATCTAGGCTGTTTTCAGCTGATGTGAAGCGAAGGTGTCTCTTCAGATGCATCTTGTCTCATGAAGTGCAGTGATTGCGGGATTTAACCAACAGGGTCAGGGCCAAGAAGGTCTCAGCAGTTTTTGGCGGTTGCGAAGCGAGGGTGTCTCTTCAAATGCAATCACGTACGCTTGCATCTTGAAGCTCTCGGCTATTTCGGGCGGATGCAAAGCGAGGGTGTCTTTGCGGATGCAATCACATATGCTTGCATCTTGAAGCTATGGGCTGTGTTTAGCGGCTGTAAAGTGAGGACATGTGGCACTGCCTTGTCCGCATGTATGCCAAATGGGGTGCACTTCATAAAGCATAGAAAGTGCTTGAGGAGCTTCCGGTCCGGGATGTCGTCTCTTGGAATGCACTGATTGCGGGATATGCCCAAGTTGGGCAGGGCCAAGAATCTCTAGGCTATTTTCGGCGGATGCGAAGCGAGGGTGTCTCTCCAAATGCAGTCACATACACTTGCACCTTGAAGGCAAGGGGTTAGGAAGATTGCAAGATATGTCCATAGGGTATTCATGATTTTGTAAAGCAGTGATTGCAGGAGATGCCCAACTTGGTTAGGGCCAAGGAGCTCCGGGCATTTTTCAGTGGATGCGAAGGGAGGGTGTCTCTTAAGATGCAATCACATAGCATAGAAAGTGCTACTGTCCGTTTAATGACCGCTCGCACCCACTTTCTCACCCTGAAATTTAAGAAACCTGCCATCACGAATTGCCCTGCATATGTTCCAGTCATCGTACTACTTTGCCCAGCAGCGAGAAGCCCAACTGCCCAGATGTAAAGTATCGGAAAGAAACCACCCCCATAATATTGCGCTTGAAGATACTCTCCTGCATTGGCAAGGCCAATTGATTCGGCAACATCGGTCCCGAAGAAGGCCTTAGCAAATACTGATACAACGAATACATTTATAATGGAAGAGATAAATATAGCAGAAGCCGACTCGATTGGCAAGTATCGAAGAGCTTCTTTCACATTGGAGCTACTGGAAATATCAATAGCTCTCGACTGGACTAGAGCTGAGTGAAGAAAAATGTTGTGTGGCATTATGAGTGCACCTACTACGCAACAGCCTGACTTGTAGTGCCTGATGGAATCCTTGGAATCAGAAGACCTGCCAAAAGGAAACATGGCCCAAGTTGGAAATTTTTAGCAATCAGGGAAAGGAAGACTACATGAGTGGGTTAAACATCCACGCGAACGATACGGCCATAATTGATACTAAGGCCCCAAAAAGAGCTTCCAAGTTTCTGATTCCATAATTTTCCAAGAAAAGAAAAATAAACCTGCCAAAAAAATTCTTCTCAGCAACTACAGGTATTCCAGGTACTGCAAGTGATGTAGTCGGACTAAAGACCTGGCCTGGTTAAAAATTGCGTAAATTAACTTCATTAAATCTACACATGCTAGTCAAAAGTACCCTTACAGCAGTAATGAAATTTTTATTCACAACACAGAAGACATAGTAAATCCAACAAGAATATAGGATATTCTAAGTAGGCACGGGGCCTTCTTGTGAGAAAATCCGAGGCAACAGAGGGCTCCAGGAAGCAGCAAGAAAGTGAGGCAACACTTGCAGTTGCCCGAAGTTTGCCCGAAGTCAAATGCAGGATAAGCATGGCCATTCTAAGGCTTATAGCTCAGTCATAGAAGCATCCACAAGTCAAATCGACAAGGGGTCGATAAAATAGCAAATTCATCAAACATCATAGAGTGGTTGACCAGCTATCCTGAAAGGGAGATGTCGGAAGGTGAGAAGTATTGGAGTTATATATGGCTCACTCTACTCAACTTGGTCTCACTTATATATGTATCTTGTCTTCAGTATGAACCAGTCTTTGGGAGTGTACATGATGTGTCTCTTGTCTCATCTCTCCCTCCCTCTCTCTCTCTCTCTCTCTCTCTCTCTCTCTCTCTACATCTCAACATGGTATCAGAGCGGGAACGATCATGCGACGATTCATTTCATGGTGACAAAACAGACTAGTGCGGTTCATGTGTAAGTTTCAGAATTGCTACAAATTTTATTTTTGAGGATCGATTTTTATTAAATGTGATTGTTTTATGTTAAGAAGAATATAATTGGTGTTTTGTGTAGCGTTTATTGCTAATCGATATGGTGAATCATTGATTATATTTACTTGTTGATTTGTCTTTTGACTCCCTCAACTTCAACTCAATTTTTTAGGGTCTTCTGCTCAAAATTGGGAGAAACGAGAAAAACGCAATGAAGCGAAGCACAATGGTATTTTTGGTAAGAAGCTTGTTCGTCTCCTCACACTCTTCGATTTGAGTCGTGGGTTTGTAACAATCGGAGTTCGTAACAAAAAGTTATGTTGTTTTTATTTCAATCAAGCTTGATGCAGGTTTCGTCTTCGTGAAGCATCTGCGATCTTTTTTCTACTTTTAGGGTCAGCTTTTGCGAACAAATTTAGCGTTTTACTATTCATATTGCGGTTATCAATCTTGAATCTTATGTCGCGTCTCACATCACTCTATTTTGAGGACTGTTTTATTATTGACGTATTCTTTTTCTTGCTTTTTTAGGTGCCGTCCCTCATCATCTTTGGACGTTCGTTGAGCATCCTTCTTGCGTTTATTATTGATAGAGTATAATCGTGATATTTCTATCTCGTCCTCAGTTACTGCCTGCACCATGTATGGTGTGCAGATTCTACGATCTTATCTTATTCGTCTTTTCATAACCAAATATGGCTATGACTATTCTCATCAACGGTTTTCCTTCTGGCCAGCGTTCTGTTCCTCTTTTCCAAGGTCAAGGATTTCTTGGTTGGAAAGGAAGATGTTATTAATTCTTGAAGGCGATGACTCTCTAATGTTGTCCTTGAAAATCATGTATGTTCGTCTCAACCTGTTGATCCAGACCATGACAATGTGCTCATCATTGAAGGACCTATATTTGAAGACCAGGATATTGTGTATATGGATTGGCAATGCCGTGATAAAGTAGCTCGTTGGTATATATTCTTTCTGCTCTTATTGCTTCTCTGATGCTTGATATGTATGAACTTCCTACTTCCCAGACATATGAAATTACCTTATTGCAAACTTTCAAAGGAAATCTATTACAGAAATACTTTATTTGAGAGGTTTGCTTACCAAGTTACAATATGAAGTTGGTACTGCCATGACGGAACATATTGAGTCTTTCAAATCTATTATTAATGAAATTGTTGTTGTCGATGATCCCGTTCCACGAAAACAATTGATTACGCTTCTCCTTGACACGGTGAAGGACTCTTGTTATAATAACACTGTTACCATTTTTTCTAATAAAGACGGTTTAAATATTGATGAAGCGTGCATGTCATTGATTGAATACTCTCAACGTCAAGAACAATGTAATGCTGGTCATGATACAACTATGATTTCACTAGAGGAGACTGAGTCACAACAAATGAAACATGCTTTTTATGCTCGAAGGCATTCATTTCAACGAGGAAACCGCCGGTGGTTGGTGCGATAATAGTTTCTCTCGTCTCAAATTTTCTAACAAACACTATTCTTACTACAACAGAAATGGCTATACTGAAGATGATTTTTGGGCACGTCAATATGATGAAGAACACAATATTACAACTAAACAACCACGCTTATCTAGATCTTGTTCTTCTTCTTGTGGTTATTGTGGACGATTTTATCATCCCCCTGACATGTGCTAAGTTGATTTGACATAGATCGTAATAAAGCATATACTGTTGAACATCATAATAATATTATACCAGAAACAAGTTGTGTTTTATGTTCGATTTCTCCACACAGAGTACTTCATGTACGTGATGGTTCACTTTTTATTATCCACTCTGGAGCTACAAGAAACATGACGTATCAGTTTAAGTGGTTACATAACTATTATCCACCACTCGTTCAACGTGTTGTTTATCTTGTTGATGATACTACTTGTCAAGTAAAGGGTATTGGAGATTTATATCTTGGTACTTTATCTTATTCTAAGCGAGTTTTGTGAGGGGTGCTACATATTCCATATCTTCAATGTAATCTTCTTTCAGTTGCCAAACTTGTTGATCTTGGCTTGTTTGTTGGATTTGATCATACCAAATGCCATATTGAGAAAGATGGACAGACTATTGCGATTGCTTCTCGAAACGTTAATCTATTTGAACTCTCTCTCTCTCCATGATGGTGTAGCAAATGTTGTCACTGTTCTAGGTGATCATGACTGCAAGGTATGGCATCACCCTTTTGTTCATGTTGATTTCTCAAAACTCCTTGATCTTCATCGTTGTGATCTTATTCATGGCATGGATCTTAAAGCACATCCTTATATGGGAATCTGTGATTTTTGTGCTCTTGGAAAACACAATCGCAAACCCGTTCCTCTCTCAAATACAGCTCATTCTCATGATATATTGGATCTTGTTCATACTGATATATATGGATCTCTCCCTTCATCGGGATCACAACATTGTTACTTCATTACGTTTATTGATGATTACTCACGATATACCACTGTTTTCCTTCTTGGACAAAAATCTAAGGCCTTATCTATTTGCAAACAATTTCACAAGGCTGCAAAACTTCAAACTGGTCATCGCCTCATGAAACTTCGCAGTGACAATGGATACAAATATGTCTCTTGAGAGTTTGCAAGTTATTGTGTTGACAATGGTATTCATCATGAATATACTTTTCCATATTCACCTCAATAGAACGGGGTTGCCAAACGAAAGAATTGCACTATCACTACAAGCCATCCTTCACAGTAGCGACGCTCAAATGGGAAAATCCCCGGCGTCACTATAAGCGTCGCTATAGGTGTTACTATAGACTCTTCTGCATAGCGACACTTATAGTGACGACGACTCTGTTAAAATAATCCGAGAGCGTCAAAAAACTCAGATCTACACAGATCTGAGTTTTCGACGCTCTCGACTACGAATAGGTATACCCGTCCCTTTGTCATACACACACACACCAAAACACACACAAGGAGAGGAGGGAGAGCCAGGTATTCTCCCTCCGTCTCCTCTCTCTCATGTTCCCTTCCCCTCTTTCTTTCTCCTTCTCCCCCACCCACCCACACACACACACACAAAAACACAAGGAGAGGAGGGAGAGTCAGGTATGATCCCTCCCTCTCCTCTCATTCATGTTCCCTTCCCCTCTTTCTCCCTCCCTCACACAAAACACACACATTGAGAGATAGATAGAGAGAGAGAGAGAGAGAAATGTACACACACATGCATAAATAAAGAACACACACATACGCAGACATTGAGAGGAAAAGAGAGAGAGAGAGAGAGAGAGAGAGAGAGAGAGAGAGAGAGAGAGAGAGAAATGAAATGAAATGTTATGTTAAATGTCTTCAAAACGCCAAAATGACTTATAAGACCAATATGATAAACTCCTTGTGGATCTAATCCAATGTCTGGGTACAAACATAAAAGCGAAGTAAAGTGAAAGATTAAAATCATCATTATCATCATTAATTTCCAACATTGGGTGTTGCACGAGAAAGTAGTGCATCGATCGATAAAGAGATTTGTCAATGTCCGCGTTTGTAAATTAAATAGACGTACTGGATATCTCCCATATCGCGCTAGAGTAGTCCTGATCCTCTGATGGAGCCTTCGTTGAGGTCGTGGTCGTCCTCATAAAAGTGGAGAGAGAGAGAAATGAAATGAAATGTTATATTAAACGTCTTCAAAAAGCCAAAATTGAAGAGTGTGTGTGAGTGGATATGTGCGTGCGAGAAGGAGAGAGAGAGAGAGAGAGAGAGAGAGAGAGAGAGAGAGAGAGAGAGAGAGAGAGAGAGAGAGAGAGAGAGAGAGAGAGAGAGAGCACGACACAAGGATGTGGGATGGAGCTCCCAAATCTCACTATATGAGTACAATGTGAGAATGAGTGAGAGCTCCTTATTCTTTGTATGTATAAAGAATAAGGAGATAAAGAATGTGGGCGGTCGGACACGGCAAAGGCACACAGGCCTCTACCTAACATTCTCCCACTAAAGGCTGTGTGCCGATAAGTGGTGAGAAAACTAAATTAAACTAGTATGTACAATAGGTGAGAGAAGACGGCTCTCAACCTATGTCCACTGGCTCACTCCAAGTACGTGAGTGCATCTATAACCACTCTAGCGTAAACGCAACGCGCGTACCATTGGGGCTAGAGCCACGATGACACTGGTGATGCATGTATCGAGTGATGAGCTGCAAGGCTCCACTATGCACAATGCCAGTGTCAATCATCGCATGACTAACAACTCCTACTGCAAATGCACCAACCGCATAAGCAAGATCAGGTCTCGAGACCAAAAGGTCAGACATGAGAGACCCGAAAGCCGACGAAACATGCACTATCTATGCCAACCTATCCCTGTCAGCAACCTCAGTGCCATATGCATCTCATCAGGAACCACCTGACTATGCATCACCATGTCAGAATCGTCTGGCAAAGGCATATCAAATGAGAAAGACTGCAAAACCAAAAAATCAGCACCACTACAATCAATCTCAAACGTGTCAGACGCATAGTAAAACAATGCATCGATCTCTGGCTCAAACTCACCAAGTTGTGCATCCCCAAAGATACCACTGTCTCCACAAGACAAATGCACAACCGGCTGGACATGTAGCACATCCGCAAAAGAGACACATATAGTCTCTCGCTCCAAATATGGCTGCAAATATACAGAGACTACACCACCTCGTGTGTCAAAGATGTGCAAAGGATATACAAGGGTATACAAGACCACTCCTAGCACCTCTAGCTAGCACCAATGATCCCCTATGCATCTAAAAACACCGCTCTCTAAGCAGTACACAATGCACCGCTAGATAAAGACATGTATACATCTCCAACACCCTCTATGTCATATGCTGAAACATTAGCAAACTGCACACAACCATGTCTTCCACTAGAGAAAGAGCAAAAAAAATCACGACGTGGTGTCACGTGAAAAATTGCATGCTTGTCTAAGAGAAAACATGTAGACAATGTGCTATCCCTAGACACAAAGTAGTCTGAAGGCAAGCTAGACTCAAAAGTGACATGCCCGTCACATGCATCTCTAGAATCTATCACACTAGCACCATGCATCCGCCTCTTTTTTTGCCTCATACGCCTGAAGCAATGGCGCCTAATATGCCCCTTGTGGCCACAATACCAACATGTCAGTCGCCGTGAACGAAAATCGCCTCTCATGGCCATGCCAAACAATGCTTGAGATCACAAAACTCTCCCACCTGAGCGAAAACCATTATCTCAAGTAAAAAAAGTGAGCAAACTGTTAAGCTCACAAGCCTCTACAATAGGCAAACAAATTTGGCAAAATTTTGACAGTCTCCCTTGTAACTGGAGCAAAAACTCAACAGTAAACCCTAAATGGAGACAACACAAAATGCTCAAATGGCCAAATCCGGGAATGTAGTCGTCCGGAATCACCTCACAAAGTCATACAAAGAGCAAGCACACTCTAATCGGAGTACCACTCAACAAAATATTGACAAAACCTGTCAACATGTTTGCATAAACAAGCTTCAATGGATGCGCATAAACAAGTGCTCAACTTCGAGCATCAACCATGCATCCAAAATACTTAGCCATAATGGCTCCACATCTATTCCCACATAAAGTATACATCAGCACAAAACCATGTGCCAGGAAACTGCATCTGGATGTGCCTTAGTCTAAGAACCACATCCCAAATCAGCACTTGTATATACAATTGCAAGTTAAATCAACACCCAATGGACTCCACAATGTGACGTACAAATCCCCAAACGCAATCTACACAATGATTTGTAGTATACAAACTCTTAACTGTCAAATCTTTTGTGTCTCAAAAAACTGTAGGTTGTTGCAGAAAACTCAGAGATCAGAATTTAAAAATTTTGATATCAGGGTGAAAAAAAGCATGTATAGGTGGACCGCTTTTGCCACTGTATAGTATATGGTTTTTGGGATTGAGAAAATGGGTGGTTTAGGCGTTTGAAACAGTGGGATTAAATTCAAAATTTATGGAAAAAAAGGGTTAAAATTTGACGTGTACTAAGTAAAAGCGCTTACTCATTAATGATCACCTCAAGGTACGTTCAAGCACTTAATGCAAATATTCTCTCGAGTCTCGTCCCTCCCACTCTGTCTCGCTCATTCCTCCCCCCTCTCTCTGTCTCGCCAGCGCCATTCAGGTTTCTGATTCCCTCCTTTGCGTTTCTCTGCTAGCCGAAGCAACAAGCAGCAACATCACAACAACAGCAAGCAAATTCAAGAGGAGTACTTTTTGCTAGGCTGGTCATCAACTTCAGTAAAAATCCCATGCAACAGTAAAAGGTATGTGTCATCATGTAGCTTGAAGCATTCTATCTCGAATGTTGGTTGAATTTGAATGTGGTTGGTTTTCCTAGGTGGCATTTCGAGGTAGCATTGATCCATGTTTTAACATGCTTCATGAAGATGTAGAAGCGTTGTATGCTTGTCTCTGAATGTGTGGCAAGATAACCAAAGGGGGATTGGCCTAGTGGTTAAAGTGAATGGGTGGGTGTGTAAGGACCCAGGTTCAACCCCTGGCAATATGGTCTGCCCTCTGTTGGGTGGCAAGATAATCATGGATTGTAACTATTAATGATGCATGTGTAAGTTTAGAATTTATTTATGGAATGTATATGCATTGTGCACATCTAATTGATCACCCTTGTGAATGCTTTATAAAAATGCATCATGCAGCTTGAAGCATGAATGCAAATTTTATCAACTGTGTGTGCATGCTTATATGAATGCATCATGCAGGTTCAAGCATGAATGCATTTAACTATTGATCTTGTATCTATGTGGCATTTGTGATTTTTTCAGGATGAAGAACCACGCTACAAAAGGACCTTCAAACTCTAACAAGGGTACACCTAGGAAGGGAAAGAGCTCTATGCAGGAGTCGCCTATCAAAACAGGTTAGATGCATCATGCATGCATTTCTAAAATTGGTTTTATGTCTTGTAAAAATTTTAAATTTTTTGCACATGCATGCTACAAAAAGAACTTCTGAGTCCCCCAAGGGTACACCTAAGAAGAAAAATGTTCAGCTGGTTAGATGCAGGTATTTTCTCCATGGATTCAATTAAAGTGTTGCTTTATTAGGAAAAAGTAGTATGCACCTGCAGCACCCTTTAAAGTGGGCAGAAACCATGGTTGCATCACTACATAGTTATGCTGATATGGTGCACCATCTCTTAAAAGTGATACTGGACCACTTTAAAGTGCTGGGTAGCACTAAAAAGAGGTAAGGTTCTAGTAAAAACTGGCGATACAATGGGTGCATCACTTTCCAGTGGAAAACCCTAACTATTTTGTGGTGAAGCATCACTTTTAAGCGAAGCATCACGATGGTGCACCACTTTTCAGTCGTTTCACACACTTTTAAGGTACCGAATAACGTTTTAGTTAAGAAGCACTACTTTCTAGTGGTAAACACAACTATAAAGTGGTGCTTCTTAACTAGAACGTTATTCGGTACCTTAAAAGTGTGTAAAATGACTGAAAAGTGGTGCTTTTTAACCTGAACGTTATTTGGTTTAAAGTGGTAAACACCAATAAAGTGGTGCTCACTACTTTTTGTGGTTCAAATCACATTTAAGTGGTGTTTATAGTGGTGAACATCACTATAAAGTGGTGCTTCTTAACTAGAACGTTATTCGGTACCTTAAAAGTGTGTAGGACCACTGAAAAGTGGTGCTTCTTAACCTGAACGTTATTTGGTATAAAGTGGTAAACACCAATAAAGTGGTGGTCACCACTTTTTGTGGTTCAAATCACATTTAAGTGGTGGTGCGTGATGGTCAACCACTTTCAGTGTTGTAGAACCACTTTTTAGTGATGCTTTACAAAAGTGCAATAATCGTTAGTTCTGCATCTTTGCTAAAAGTGGTGGTTAAGTGCTTTTAAGTGATGAAGCTTTACAAGGAGATACCACATTCTATTGGTGTAGCACCACATTTTAAGAGTGTAGAACCAGTTTTAAGTTGTGTACAACAATTCACATCGGTGTAGCACAACTGAACAGTGGTTCAACCCACTTTTATGTGCTGGAGCACCACTTTAAAGTGGTGAAGAAACACCAAAAGGGGATGTATCACTAGAAAATAGTGGTGTAGCTGGACTTTTTAGTGTTACCTAACCAGTTTTAAGTGGTTGAGAACCATTTAGTGGTACACCACCACTTAAAAATTTTGCAGTACCACTGAGAATGGTGTAGAAATAATTTCAACCACTTCTTATTGTTGATAAAACAAGTTTAATTATGGCTCATTACATACTAATATGCATTCTTATATGTTTTTACAGGGAGGTGGACAGTACCACGAGTGGCCTTACGCACTCAAACAAAATTTTGCTTCACCAAGGAAGATTTTCATACCGAATATGGGCTATGCTTGGTTGGCCACGATCCGAAGCTCCTATGTGATGATGATTTCTCAGATGAGGAGTGGCTTAGTGTATGGATTTACAAGCGCCACCAAAAGGAGAAGATGCATTTAAAGGGGCTGAGGCCTGAAATGTAGGAAGAATGTCTCCTGCTATACCACAAAGTATATCAGGGAGCTCCCCCAAACAACGAGGTAGGCGTGCATTTTGCACATGGATTTACTTGGCAGAAGTGCAAGGCCACTGAAGATTCTGAAGGTTTAGTTGCATGGGCTGTGTATGCTGAAGGTGTTATCAAAATGTTACGCCAACAGAAAACTTTAAATAGGAAATTGGAGAAATGGAGGTCCACAAACGGTCCATGTCTTGGAAGCGAGTGGAAATTTAATGTAGAAAATATGCCTAATTACACTGACAGTACTTGCACAGGATTTGACTGGCAGACATACTCAGGTGGACATCAATTTTCAGGGCAGGCTAAGGAGGAATTTCTAAAGAAGAGGGCCTTTGGCTCGATGGGAACATTTGGAATGTCAAATGTTTCCTCGACTACATTTTCTGCGTCAACGGCTGATGTAGCAGCTATTTCTAACATGAAGGCTAATGCTACTGAAAAGTTAAAAGAGAAGCAGCAATGTCTCGAAGCAATAAAAATTGCTTTAGATCAATCAAAGACAAAGAGAGATGAGCAGGTTGGTTTGATGCGAGGCGCCGCCAAGATCGTAGAGAGACTGAACAAGGATATGGAGGAACTCAAGCTGCATAAGGCTGGGCTTGTACCAAACGAGGAAGCAATGGCAAATCTTGAGACCTTGATTCAAATTAGAAAGGAGGTTCTCAAAGACATGGGACTTGATATTGAAGTGCACAATCTCGATAACCTAGGTGAAGAGGCAGCATAGTTACAGGTATGTAAGCTTGATTGATTCACCTAGTAGTAGTCGATATTACTTAAAAGTGGTTAAACTCTAATTAAAAAAAAATGGTTAGAGACCATTTTATATGGTAAAAGACCACTTAAATGTGTTTATATAACACTCTTAAGTGGTACCACATAAAGTGATGAAGACTCTTGAAAGTAATGCACAAACACTTATAATCTTTTATAAAGTACGTAGTGCTATTTTTTTACAGGGTCAGCATGACACTTTGTTATGGGAAGTAGAAGTGACGATAGGGCATCTTCAATTTGTGGAAACGATTATTAATTTGTTCAAGTCAAGAATGCCTATCCTTCCTATCAGGCCGCCTGTTCATTTGGGATCGGACAATAACTGTGTGCAGATAGGTGATTGTGTTGCTTGTGGGATGTCTATCATGCAGACTGTTGTTACCGGTGTCTACATGCTCCGGTGTCAACATCCGTATCACCCACTTTGTTTTGTAACTGCCTGTAAGTTTGCCGGCGAGTGTCTATTTCATGGATGTGAGGAACCTTTAAAAGATGCTTCGAAGCTGCTGGCACTTGGAGAGGCAAACATGGATGAGCATGTTGGTACAGGTAATCGATGTTTTTATACCTTATGATATGAAGCTGATTGTAGATTCATTTCTTGACCATTTTGTTTCTTTTCTCCATGTAATTGCAAAGAAAGATCCAATGGAAGGCATCTTTGGATCTCCTGTTGATGGAATTGGTAATATTCTGTGGAACATTCTTCTCTTTGAATGTTCACATAACTTAATATTGAGTATTATTACATTGTCTTTTATGTAGCACACTCCCAAGCTGGGTCATCACGCAAGCCCAATATTGATAGCATGTGTGGTGGGTGCAGGGATAAGAATGCATCCCAGAAACAAGCAGGTGAAGACACTCCGGACCAACAAAAGGCAGAAAAAAGGGCTGAAAAAAGAGCAGATGCAGTGGGAGCTCAAGGTGACGCATCCAAGGAGTCAGCCGAGGTGCCTCTGAAGCCAGAACCTGCAATGAACAAGGACGTAGAGGACGCTGAAAAATCATCTGAGAAGCCAATTGAAAAGGATACAACAGTGACCTTGTGTGATGAGGACTCAGAACTTCTTATTTCAGAGGTTTGTGCAGAGATTTTGGGGCGTAGGAAAAAGAGGAGCAACACTGAAGAGCGCGCCACACCAAAGAAAAAAGCTAAGGTTGCATCCGAGCCTCCAGAGCCTACCCCAGGAGGTAAAAAATCCAAGGAGCCTTCATCTTCTCGGAAAAAGACTAACCTCCACGCACCCAACCTTAAACCTCCCAAACCAAAGTCCCGCAAGAAACTTTTGTAGCCCATATTAACCTTTTGTGCTTTGTAGCCTCTTTTTAATTTTGTCTTTGTACCCTCATTTTGATGATAATGAAACGACGGCTTTATTTTTTGTTCACTAGTTGTTTATTGCTCATTGATTGTCTATTTATTGTACTCATATTGTTCATTGACTGTCTATTTACTGTATTCGTATTGTTCTTTCCGACATCATCATGAGCATCTTCATCTTCAAGTAGAGCTTATTTTTTCTCTCTAGTATCTCCTGCCAAGTGGACTTTGTTGCCATAGAAGTTCAGGAAATTAATGAAATGGAAATCAATAGCCTAGAAGGTATACTTTTCAAGTGTATTTTGAAAAGGTTAATATGTCAGTCTGATTGAGGTTTTTAAGGCATGGTACTTGTCTATGGCAGAACTTAGCTGGATTGGAGATGTTCAAGAACCAGATGAGAAGATTGAAGACATAGCAGCTAAGCAGGATGCAGATGTAACACCTGATAAAGTAGAGGAAGACTAGGAACCAGCAATTTGCCCCGAAATTGAGGAGATTTTGCCAAACTGCCCTGGATGGGGATATCTTGTTTCGAATTTTTGCAAGATCAAAAATCTCATCATCCTTGATCTTGATGGACTATTCGTGAAACGAGATGTAACCAAATGTGATCCAAAGACTGGACAACTTAAACACCCTCCACGTCCAGCTTCCGACAGAGTTAAACTAAAAAGAGCGGACGAGAAGTTGTGGATCTACTACCGTAGAGATGTTGAGAAATTTGTTTGGATTTGAGGCAAATAGCAGATGCAATGATTTGGAGCACTTGTACTGCTGCTAACATTGAGCATATCCTCAGTACATGTTGGCCAACATATGGGAACATAGGGCTTATTACTTTAGGGATCTCTTCTCAAACTGGCAATGTGAAAAGTGGTCGTATTTTGAAGAGATTGCTAGAGCTCCAAGAGACCTTGTAGGTGAATTTGTGTCTTTCAAGCCCCTTTACCATGTTTGGAACAAGTTTCAGAATACGACTCCTCTCGGACATTGCTGGTAGATGACTCAAGATATAAAAATTTGCGCAATGTCTGGGACAACTGTATATGTCCACCCACCTTTGATCCTCTTGATGAAGAATAAGACCCTGATTACCTCACACGCACACTGTTGCCATGGTTGTGCAGATGGACACTAACCCCCAATACCATGGAGTATACAAAGGCAAACCCCATCAGCAATCCCAAAGATGAACTTTCGAGTCTAGTCTTTGAGCACTTTGTTATAAATGGAGATGAATGAGATTGTACATCTGGAAGTGCCAGAAACGTTATATATTGTACATTCTTGGTGGATATATGTAGACGTTTCTGGATAATTGTTGTAATATACTTTTTGTAATATACAAAGTTCTGGCACTTTACTGTCTTTGCACTATACATGTCTCTACACTTCTGAATGTCTCAGAACCACTTTTTAGTGGTGATAAACCCCTAAAACGTAGTTAAATTTTTATTATGTTATTACAACAGTTTTTCTTGAACTGCAACACCATTTAATGGTGATGTTTGGGGGGAGTGGTGAAGCATTCTCAACCACTTTTTAGTGGGGCTAAACCACATTTTAGTGGTGCTAAACCACTTTAGTACCACTAAAAAGTGGTAAATTTTTATTGAGTTTTTCTGAAACTGCAACACTTTTTAGTGGTGATGTTTGGGGGGGGGAGGGGGGAGTGGTGAAGCATTCTAAAAAACCAACATGTCAATTCTATCGTACGTTTACACCAATTCCATCTTGTTCAATCTTTCACTAGATGATATAAAATTAGATTTGATTTACAATTCAAAGGGCATGCTATTGTATATTGCCTCATGGTTTTCATTGGAAAGTTCGAACACTTCTCCTATGCCATCGAGCACTACAGGCTCCATAGGGAACTTTATTGCCCTTATCAAGTGGGAATATATGAAAACTACTGGCTTGTTATCCCACAACTCATACAAGTTTGCTTGTAGGGATTTATACCAATGGCCCGTGACCACATAATATGCTTCTCTATCTTGTTGCCCCATGCATCAATTTGCTCGTTAGTTGTTAGGCCCTTAGCTACTACACACTTCAAAATGTAGAAGTCAACAGCCTCCTCATTATTCTCTTCAAAGTGACAACAAAATTGTCTCCAGGTGTGAGAGCATTGCTTAAGGAGTCATAATGACCTGCATAAGTGGCACCATGGAACTCCTCATCGTCTGAGTCTCCGTATGACTGGGAATCATTAGCAAGTGGCTCCAAAGTGTGATATTGCCACGTCTCCACATGTGATTTGTTCATACACTTTCTCCAATGGCCAAGCCTGCAAGGAAAACAAAAGCATGACAACCATTTTGATCGCAATGCACAAGTGTTGTTCTCAGAATACCCATTCACACAGTGCATTTCTCTTGAGCGCTTCAACGGTTTGTAGTCCCATTGATGGGATCGCTGACCATCGCCTAGCTTGACCTCCCAGAACACCCTACTGACCTCCCTCTTTTGCTTGTCATACATAGTAGTTGCTCCTGTACTGAGATGCATTCTCAAAAAAGAGACAACTTCAACTGCACAAGTCAACCGCACGTTATTTTGCTTCAATTGCTCATGAGTTAGAGCCCTTTTAATGACAGCCCCAGCCCCATCATGTTCCCCCTTTCCATGTCCTGAGCAAAAAAAATTCCAATTCATTTCCATGCCAGTAAGGCTCCAATATCTAGCAACAAAGTAAAACGGTCGCTTTGCTTTAAATTGTGAAGCTGCCATCTGACCAAACCCAATGTTTTTTAAAGCTTAGCCCTTGATCTCTCAACCATTGAGCATGTAAGAGAAAAGCATGTTGCACAAATAAGGTGTCATGTTGTTTATCATCTGAGACAAAAAAGTGCATGGTCTTCTTTATTGCACCTGATGCGATGCGTAAATAAGTAATCAGGACAAAGATAGTGACCTGCTTAGTGTACCAATGCATTGACTGGATCTCATTTTGCTCCTTGAAGGAGTAGTTCTCTGCAAAGTCAACGACGGAGACAACCACATCATCTGGAAACAAAGAAATGTAGTCCTTGAACTGTTGTGCTTGCCACCTAAATATAAAATTATGAGTGACATACTTCTTCAAGTGGTCTTGGTACACTCGCAAAAGTTCTCTAGGCAGCATTTTCTTGTGGACAATGTCTTTCACAGTGCTCTTTCTAGCTTCATTGTTTAATCCAGTAGCACCGACTATATTTTCAAAAAACTTCACAGATACTTGCTTACTCTGCTCAACTTCTTCTCTTGGACAGATCTGAATATTACCTACACTGCATGCATTGCATGTTCCCATTAAGCATTGGTAGCTATGGAAACTATGTTCTGCAAGTATAGGGCAGAGTATAGACTCCAACAGTGAAGTGGTACTCATTATACTTGCATTTTTGTATGCAAGACATCCATGGTTGACAAATTCATCATGATGAAGGCATATAGGGCAGTTGCACATGCAACAAGAACCATGAAGATCAAAACTTCGAGTCCGCATGTGATTTACTGCCTCTTCAAGGAAAATCATTTGTACATGCACAATACAACAACAGGTGTAGTGATCCCTCAATTTTCGGACAAAGAACGGTTTCATAGACTCGAAGCAACGTCGCAAAATCTGAATATCTGCATACTTTGTCTTGAATCTTAAATAAAGCTCCACCTGCAATATACATGTATACAAATGTTAAAAATAAACTTAGCATTCAAAACTGGTTAAATTGTTTCAAAACATTAAAAAGTGATTCTATATCACTAAAAACTGGTGTGCACCACTAAAAACTAGTAATGATACATTCAATAGTATTGTTTTACCTGTGAAAATAATGCACCACAAATACAAATTAGTGTAGAAACTAGTAACCATACAAAAAGGTAGAATATTAAGAGGTTGTGTGAGGACAACTTAATAGTGGTGAGAAACCGCATTCAACGTAACTAAAAAGTGGTTTGGCACGACTTAAAAGTGAATTCAAACCACTTGACGGTGATGAACTGCCAATAAAAAATGGTGTGCACTACTTGAATATGGTGGGCAATGATTAAAAAGTGGTGAGTAAAGACATGAAAGTTTGGGGAAGTTCAAAACTAGCACTTAAAAAGTAGCTGGGAGGGACAAAATACTAGGCGACAGACCAACATTAGCACTAGATAGTAGTCCAACACAACTTGAAAGTGGAGGAGCTCTTGTGAAAAGTGTTTGATGACCACTTTAGAGTGGTGAGCGACTAGTTCAAAGTGGACAGTCACCAATTAAAATCTAGCACTTAAAAAGTAGCTGGGAGGGACAAAATACTAGGCGACAGACCAGCATCAGAACTAGATAGTGGTCCAACACAACTTGGAAGTGGAGGAGCTCTTGTGAAAAGTGCTTCATGACCACTTGAGAGTGGTGAGAAACTACTTCAAAGTGGGCAGTCACCACTTGAACGCGGATTCTGGTCACTTGAATGCGGTTTCTGGCCACTTGAAAGCGGGAACTTGCCGCTTGATTGCAGTGACAAGGTTTTAGCTACCACTTGAAAGTGGTGTCTTGCCACTTGGGAGTGGTGCCTCATCACTTGCATGGAGTGTTGACTGACGTAGTGACTTAGCACATGAAAGTGGTGTCTCACCACTTGATGACCACTTGAAATTAGTGAGCAACTACTTCAAAGTGGCAGTCACCACTTGAATGCTGATTCTGGTCACTTGAATGCGGTGTCTGGCCACTTGAAATCGGGAGCTTGCCGCTTGATTGCAGTGACCAAGTTTAAGCTATCACTTGAAAGTGGTATCTCACCACTTGATGACCACTTGAGAATGGTGAGAAACTAGTTCAAAGTGGGCAGTCACCACTTGAACGCGGATTCAAGTCATTGGAATGCGGTGTTTGGCCACTTGAAAGTGGTGTCTCACCACTTGCATGGCGTGATGACTAACGTAGTACTTTGCACATGAAAGTGGTGTCTCACCACTTGATGACCACTTGAGAGTGGTGAGAAACCAGTTCAAAGTGGGCAGTCACCACTTTAAAGCGTTTTCTTGTAACTTGAATGCGGTGTCTGGCCACTTGAAAGCGGGAACTTTCCGCTTGATGGTAGTCATAAGGTTTTAGTTACTACTTGAAAGTGGTGTCACACCACTTGGGAGTGGTGCCTCACCACTTGCATGGAGTGATGGACTGACGCAGTGACTTAGCACATGAAAGTGGCTTCTCACCCCTTGAATGCGGTCAGACACCACGTGAAAGTAGTTTTTATATGTGTAAGTGTTGTGTGCACCTTTTCATTGTGGTGTGACAACACTTGTAAGTGTTTACTAACAAAATGTGTTCAAAATCCACTAATATGGTTTTGGTTACATCATAAGGTGGTGGGCACCATCGTGCAGCAGTAGTAAAAAGTCTATTGCACGACTATAACTGTTGCACCATGACTAAAAGCTGCTACATCACTTGGAAAAAGTGAGCTGCACCACCAAAAACGTTTGCACCTGTAACACCCCTACAAGTTTGTAAAACACATCTGTTAGCATTGGGTAAACAAGACTTTTTAGTGTGTGAACACCACTTTTTGTAGGGTTTACGGTGAAGCGTTGGTGCATTTCTAGTAAAAACTGTTTCTTAAATATTAAAACTTGCTGCAAAACATTAAAAACTGGTTCAAACACACTAAAAAGTGGTGTGGAAACACAAGTAAAAGTGCTTCAAAAACATTTAGAACTATTGATCAAATTTTAGAAGTGGTTCAGATACAATTAGAGACCAGTATAGTAATCTTTCACCACTTTTTAATGTTGCAGCACCACTAGAAAGTGGTGCAAAACACCAAAACAAGTTGTAGCACTAATAAAAAGAAGTATAAAAACATAATGTTGTGGCAGTAATGAGTTGTAGAACCAATAAAAAGTGGTATAGAAACATAATGTTGTAGCAGGAATATGAGTTGAACCAAAAAAAAGTGCTAAAAAAATATATCAATTACCTGAGGCTCCTCAAGAAGGTGGATTGGATGCTTTACATATGAACATCTAGCTAGTCTCTTACTGCAAACATCTTTCTTGTTGGGGGACACCCTCGTCTCATCCGTCCAAAATTGAAAGACTATGTCTTTAACAGTTTGAGTGATGTGAGTTCTCCGTGCATCATCTCTATGACACGCAGATGCAAGGAAGAACCATCGGATTCACTTGACACTGATGTTTCTGAATATAAGTTTCTTTTGTGGATCCCCATAGGCTGGCAGCTTGCGTTATGCTCATGTCAGTGTTTTGCTCCTTGCTTCCACCATTCACCAACATCATCATTGGCTGATTTCTTCACAAAAAACTCGTCTGAAGATCTTGGGACCTTCACATGATTCAAAGTGTTGCGGATGTTTCTCAACATAATTGCTTCCAACTCTTTGGATTTACTCTGCATAGTAAGGAAGCAAGGATGTTGAATAAGTTCATCAAAGATTTCCTTCCTACCACTTGCATCCATTCCCACGGTTAATGTATCAAAGTGTTGTACCATAGATTGACATATCCTTCGTTTCTTTCTTTCATCGATCTCCCCTGTATTACTTTCCGTCACAAAGTTGACCGTTGCCTTACACTGCTTTCGTTTCTGAGCAGCCCAATATTCCCTCATTAATTTTATGCGCTAAATTTGAGCTTCTCTACTCAATGACGATGAGCTGATAGACAGTTCTTCACTGTGCTCCATTGTTGCAGTACTTTCAAAGGATTGTTCTACAAGAAATACAATACAAACCATAACTACACGCTATACTTTTAATTAATACATGGCACTTCTTGCACTAATTAGCAAGATACTAACAAAGCATAATAAGTGTTTACATACCTCAAGAATCATCAAGTAGAAGAGGAACCTATAGAGATAGAGTTCGTGAGAGAGAGAGAAAGAGTGCTAAGAGAGAGAGAGAGAGATGAGCGCGAGATCAAACACAAGAGGAGCCATTCTTAGAGAGAGAGAAAGAGAGAGAGAGAGAGAGAGGGGGGGCTGAGCGATACAGAAAGCTCAGCAAGAGCTCTGTGAGAGAGAGACAGAGAGTTCAGCTAGATAGAGCTCCAAGAGAGATCTCAGAGACAAAGAAAGCTCAGACAGGTTGTAGCGGGAAAGAAGCGGTGGACAATAACCCAGCGTTCAGCAGTAAATTACATTTAGTCTCATTAATTGTGGTACATTAGGAGACTTAATTGGCGTACCTTAGGAGAGTGATATTCTTTTTGAGATTTGAAGCACTTTTAAAACACCCACTTTTAAGCGCAAAAAAGCAATGTCCTTGACATTATTTTCCAGGCCACCTATACATGATTTCACCCATTACCATTGCGTCCGGAACGTCGACAAACCTGAGGTAGATCCCTAGATCATATAGATCTGAATCCGAGTGTGCAAGATATGCCAAAAAACATTGTTTTCGGCCAAAAAACGCAGCAAAAACTTTTTACTGTTGTAGAAATTTCAGAGGTAAAAATCAGCTCAAATGGACATCACCATTGAGTCCGGAGCGTGCCAAAACCCTAGGTTACACCCTAACGTTGCATAACTTGCATTCCGTATGCAAAAGTTATGCAAAATACACTGTTTTGGAGCCCGAAAAATGACCTGCCGAAATATAAATTTGCATTCTTCCTACAAATATGGCTGCAAAAAAGCATCACACTTGCAATACACTCTTTCCTAAAGCTTGGGAATTTCCCTCAAGCTTCCATGATCACAGATCTGGTGGTTGCTCAAAAAACTCAAGCTCCCACCGAAAGCGAGCTTACCATAGCCGAAAGCTCACTTCTCTATAGCACTCCATCTGTCGCGAAGCCAAAGCCTTGATACCAGTTTAAGAGTGTGTGTGTGTGTGTGTGTGTGTGTGTGAGAGAGAGAGAGAGAAGAGAGAGAGAGAGCACGACACAATGATGTGGGATGGAGCTCCCAAATCTTACTATATGAGCACAATATGAGAATGAGTGAGAGCTCCTTATTCTTTGTATGTATAAAGAATAAGGAGATAAAGAATGTGGGCGGCCGGACACGGCAAAGGCACACAGACCTTTACCTAACAAAAATGACTTATGAGACCAATCCGATAAACTCCTTGTGGAACTAATCCAATTTTTGGGGACAAACATATAACCGAAGTAAAGTGAAAGGTTAAAATCATTATTATCATCATCAATCTCCGACATTGGGCGTTGCACGGGAAAGTAGTGCATCGATCGATGAAGAGCTTCGTCAATGTCCGCGTTTGTAAATTAAATAGACATACTGAGCGTCTCCCATATCGCGCTAGAGTAGTCTTGATCCTTTGATGGAGCCTTCGTCGAGGTCGTGGTCATCCTCGTAAACGTGGACATCTAACTCTCCTGAGCTCAATGACTGTCAACTAATATACCTCTAGTATGAGAGAGAGAGAGAGAGAGAGAGAGAGAGAGAGAGAGAGAGAGAGAGAGAGAAGAGAGAGAGAGAGACATACACACACACGAGGAGAGGAGGGAGAGTCAGATGTGCTCCCTCCCTCTTCTCTCTCTCATGTTCCCTTCCCTCTTTCTTTCTCCCTCCATACACACACACACACAGACATTGAGAGAGAGAGAGAGAGAGAGAGAGAGAGAGAGAGAGAGAGAGAGAGAGAGAGAGGAAAAATGTACACACATATGCATAAACAAAGAATACACACACATATACATTGACTCTTGAGAGAGAAAGAGAGAGAGAGAGAGAGAGAGACAAATGAAATCAAATGTTATATTAAACATCTTCAAAATGCCAAAATGACTTATGATACCAATCCGATAAACTCCTTGTGGATCTAATCCAATGTCTCGGTACAAACATAAAACCGAAGTAAAGTGAAAGATTAAAATCATCATTATCATCATGAATCTCCGACATTGGGCGTTGCACGAGAAAGTAGTTCATTGATTGATAAAGAGCTTCGTCAATGATAGAAATGCTGCAATTTCAGTTCATGCACTCATGAAAGAGCACAAATCATTCAAGTTCTTGGAATTCCCATATCATAAACTCGTTCAGCAGAATACGGTCAGCACATTAGTATCCCTGAAACCTAAAGGGGATGATCAGTGACTTTATTCGTCCCAGAAAACCTATTGACAAAGGAGCGAGCGAACTCCCCTCTTGTGCAATCCCTCTGCAATGGATTCAACCTTGCTGATTCATGGAATCAGTCGGAGTAGACATAGCTAAACCAAACGCTTCAAAGTAAAGTTCCACAATCTCAGGAGTATCTTCTAAGTCCTCCTCCATCCACTTCGCATCCAATACTAGATAGTTCTTGAATTTAACAGGAACCGCTGAATCACTTTATCTTTCACTTTCCTTTCCTTGTGGACTAAAATTTGTTTAGGAATGGATATCTCCTCGCTCTCTTCTACTTTGGGTTGCTCATCAGGCTCCCCGTCAATTGACACCTCACCCTTGAAAGGTTTCAAGAGACTCACATGAAAAGCATTGTGAATCTTCCAAGTATCTGGCAGCTTCAGTCTAAAGGAGACATCATTAATCTTTTATTTAAATAGGAATGGGCCATAGTATCTCATGCTAAGCTTTGGAAAAAGCCGCTCCTTTTCCTTTTGTTTTTGTAGGCGTGCCTTCTCAAAGCATAAGAGCACCCAATCGTCTTCCTTCAATTTCAAGTCGTATCGATGTCGATCAGCCGCCTTCTTATGTCGTTCTTGAGACTTCACAAGAGCCTCGCGGACCTTGGCAAAAGCAGTGTCGAGATCGAGATCATATTGATCTGCTTCAAAAATCTTATCTTGGGTCTGGGGAATGTTCTGATCTACCAGTTGATTCCCTTTGACCTTTCTTTTCTGGTGCCCTGGGACCTGTGTGTAACCGGCCGTGGGGGGGCGATGGACTTTGGCTTTGGCTTTCACCCGATTCTTTACTTTAAATTTAAACTTTACGACACAGAGTAACTTCACAAATAAACCTGTGACTCGAATTCAACACTTCAAGACATTTCATGGCTTGGTAGCTAGAGCTCTACCAAGCAGACAGCGACACCTATTGACCCCAAAGCCTGGCGTCCCTTTCGGTATTTCTTTATTCTTATTATACTTGAGAAAAACCTGTAAACTTCTACAAGCTGTCCCACTTTTATCGGGATAAAACTCCCCTACTCTAACATGAGTTCAGTAGCATAACCACAGTAGAAGCCTCCACGGACAAAATCCCAAGTAGACATTGACTTTGCACGCCCCTTAGAGCACTTTGCAAAACCTAGCGAGAAATTACAGCATGCTGAAATCTCTGTTTTTGGGCCCCCAATTTGCGCCACAACACCTACTCGGTGATTCCCTAGCTTCCCCGAAGCTCCTGGGACTTGTAGGCACCAAAATTGGCCAAAACCCTAAACTTTGCAATAAATTACAACAAGCTGTAATTCTTTGTTTTGCACTCCGATTCACGTGCCAATCACTTTAATGGGTAGCTCTCGAGCTCTCGCATCTCTAGGGTCACTTGCCCTTGAATTAAACGAGATTCCTCAAGGGAAATCTGTCTAAATTGTCATGTACAAGCACCCTGTGCCTTCCTCGATAGTATCCCTACGCAAGAAGTGACTTTCTCGACGCATATGGACACTTTACAAAAACTGGCGAGAAAACGCAACACACTGAATTCTCTGTTTTCTGCCCTGAAAATGCGCTAGATCACCTGCACAACGGTCCCCTCGTGTCCCCGGACCTCCTGGGGGTATTGGACCGTTTAGGGCCCAAACCTTAAACCTGCAAAAAACACAACAGGCTGTAATTTCCTGTTTTGCATCATTTTCGGCGGAGCAAACACGTCTACGCATGTGTCAAGAGCTCCTGCATGCAATGGGACAGTTCCCTTTCAAATCGAACGAGTTTTCATGTAAGAAAACTCTTCGTTTTCTCATTCCGATCGCGATAGAACTGTGCATCCCTGTAGAGGATTAGCAATTAGCTAATCTCCGATACCTGATCAGAAGGCTCTTGCCTTGGCAAACGCGATAAAATCCCCATAATTGTACATGGTCATCTGAGAAGCCCAACTAGAGGGGCATTACCATATGTGC
>NW_028221812.1:0-56097 GCF_014529385.1 Adiantum capillus-veneris
TTCTATTATTTTGGGGAAAGGAAAGGAGTTGTCAAGTATTTGTGCATTATAGTGTTTTGAGCTTTGCTAAGAGGTTGTGTGCTTGCTTTTCTTAGAAGTATATGAGCACTAATATGGTGAAGGTCACTCTTTGCATGTGAGTTTGTGCAGTGTTCAAAGGGATTGCTTAAGCAGTGTGTGTTGAATGGTTGAAGGGAATTTTGTGTTGAAGCACATAAGGAAGGTGTGAGTGTGTGTGTGTGTGTTGTGTATGGTTTGTTTTGGTTTCCTTCTTTCTCCATAAAAGAGGCTGGTGCCCCTAAGAAATATGCGTGTGTAGGGTCTCACGGAGTGGTTGTCTGGTGGGAGCCTTGAGTTGAGCCCCATCTCAAAAATCCGCTCTCATAAAAGTGGTGCCCCCAGAGAGGAACTTTCCTAATTGCCTTCTATTCTCCTCATGAACAATAGAGTTGCACCATATGCTTTTCATTTTTCACAACGCATAAGAATTAACATTTGTGTAGATCGCAAATTTTTTTACCAGCAACGCCTTGTTTTTATGTTTGGAGCAGAAAGACTTGGTGAAATCTTGGCATCTCCAAATCCCATCATTCTTCCGTTCATTAATTATGATGATTCATTTGATGTCCATGTTTTATTTTGTTTTGAGGCACGGACAAGAGGCCCTTAGATAGCGATCCACTCAAAAGGAAACTTTCTTCAAGAGAAAGAAAAAGGAGAACACATTGTCACATGAACCAACCTGGAGCTGCTTCTCCTTTTACACCCATAGCTCATCAATCTATGCACATCATAATTGCTACAAAATTTAGATTTTAAGCAACCATTAGGAGAATTTTTGGACCCACTCGCCTTAATTAAATTAATGCCTCAATCAACCCTTTTATTTTGCCTATGATAAATTATGAACTAACACTTGATGTATATATTTTCATTTTGATGTGATCACTCATTGTAGTCAAAACTTTGTGGTACACAAGCCTCCTTGTATTGTAAAAATGTCAAGCACTTTTCCTACCTTTCATTCTAAAAATGGTGAGGATGCACAAGAATTTCTGGATAATTTGGAGATGGCACACCTCATCTCTGGGAGAGATCAAGAAGAGGTAAAGCTGCGTGCTTTTCCACTCGTTCTCAAGGGGGAGTCTAAGGCATGGTACGAGGCCTTGCAACCTCAAAACAAAACCAATTGGGAGAGGCTACGTGCAATTTTTCTTGCCAAATTTGGGTAAGGAGATACTCCATAGGGTCTTTGGAAGTGTCTACTTCAACATAAACACGTATTCCTTGAAGACTACCCATCTTATGAGGCCGTTTTCCTTAACCTATGGGATAGATGGGAGGCTACCTTACAAAACCAAGGTGGTGCACCAAACTTGCTAACGAAAGATAGGTTCATGGCTGGCTTGTATCCAATTTTGAAGACCAAGGTAGAGTTAAAATTCCCATCAACATTTGAGGAATCACGTGAGGTGGCCATGGTCAAATTCAAGAAGTTAAATTTTCAAGGACATAGAACAAGGGACCTAAATGAAGTCATTGAGAGGGATTCTTCACCAAGAATGGGAGCACAAGTTAGGGGCTCTCTTGCCCAAACTTCACAAATAGGGGAAGGATCACAACAAGAGATCTTGCAAAGATTAACTCAACAACTAGAGAGTCTCACCTTGAATCTAGTGCAGGGCCTACCCCAACAACGACAACCAAGAGAAGGGAATCGCAATCCACGACGTCAAGCACAAGAGTTGAGATGTTGGATTTGCAACGAAGTTGGTCATGGCATGTATAATTGCCCTCACCCTCGAAGGCTTTCCGGGGACATATACCCTCCTAGACCACCTCCGCTCATGGTGCAGCAAGAGCATACTCAAGCCCAAAAATTCTTCGTCGACCACCACCACCTCCAGTTGCAAACATCCCTCCTGTCCCACAGTGGAGGAAGAGAGAGGAGTAAAACGTCATAAAGCTCGAAGAGGAGATAGAGGTGAGCCCTATACATTTTGATGTTATGCCACTAGAAAAGCGCACAAGAGCACACAACAAGGATGAAGACACAAGGAATGAAGAGTCAGAACCTGCAAGGAAGGAGAGGAAGAAAATGTCAAAGAAGGAGGAAGGAGACAAGAAGCAGAGATCAAGGCAAAGGGAGATCGGCATCAATGATTTTCCATTAGGAAAGAATATGGAACCCTACAACATCTTAGAAGATCTGCAAACTCAAAAGCCCAATATTTCTTGGCCTCGACTCCTACATCTATCACCCAAGGTGAGAAAGCACTGGTCGGAACTTGTAAGCACAAGGCTCCCAGAAAGAAAGAAAAGGTGACAGTAAAGGCATTGACTTCAAAGCCACAACAAGATGTGGAACCTATTGTAGATGCTTATGTAAGGGGTAGGAAGTTATCCAATGTGTATGTTGATAGTGGAGCACAAATGTGTGTGATCACGGAAAGATCCATGAATAGACTAGGGCTTGAAATCACTAAATCCTCTAATGGTCAAGCTAGACTGGCCAACAATGCAAGTGTGAAGTGCCTAGGGATCATCGATAATGTAAAAGTTTCTGTATGTAATATAGATGCACGTGTGGACATGTATGTTATGCGGCCAAGGGGGGGGGGCTATCCCATCATCCTAGGGAGGCCTTGGCTCATTGTTGTGAATGCACTTTGAAGACTTTGAGAGGATGCTTGCAAAAGATCTTACCCCTGAGGAGAAGCAGTCCTACATCGATATTCTCAAGAGGTATCCCAATTTGTTTATCACTGATTACTCACATCGATATTCTCAAGAGGTATCCCAATTTGTTTACTCACTGATTACTCACAACTCTGAGTGGGTGTCCCCAATTGTAGTAACCCCTAAAAAGAATGGAAAATGGAGGGTCTGTGTTGACTACAAACCGCTCAACACTGCAATAAAGAGGGATCATTTTCCTCTTCCTTTCCAAGATGAAATCTTAAACAAAGTAGCCGGCTATGAATGTTACCCAGTGTGTGATGGGTATTCAGAGTATTTTCAAATCAAAATAGCAGAAGAAGATCAGTTAAAAACCACTTTCATCACACCTTGGGTTGCTTTGCCTATAGAGTGATGCCATTTGGGCTCACAAATGCTCCTAGTACCTTTATAAGGTTTACAACTCTTGTCTTTCAGCCCTTCTTTGGAAAGTCAATTAGGGTTTTTATGGATGACTTCTGTATCTATAGTAGCCAAAGACTTCATTGCCAAAAGTTGAGGAGGGGCTTAGGAGGCTTCATCAATTTGGGAGACAGCTTAATCCTGAGAAGTGTCACATTGCAGAGTAACAAGTGGTGTTTCTAGGTCATGTGGTTTCTTTGCAAGGAATTCAAGTGGATCCATCAAAAGTAAATGCTCTCTTGTCACTACAACCACCAACGACAACCAAGGAGCTCATGACTTTCAACCACAAAGTAAGGTACATGTCTCGTTTCATTCACCTTCTAGCGGAAGCTATTGCACCTTTGCAGAAGCTAGCAAACAAACCCACATTTGAATGGAGAGAGGAACACGAATTATGCTTTACTGAAGTAAAGGGTATTTTTAACTCTCTTCCAACAATAATGCCACCAAATCCAAAGGATACATATTACATCACGCCAAGTGTAGGAATGGAGGCCATCGGTTTAGTTCTCATGCAAAAAGACCAAAAACATGCTACATGAGGCCAATATACTTTGCAAGCAAAGTCATGACCGCTACAGAGAAGAGCTACACCGATATGGAGAAGGTGGTATTCACAATTATGTTTGCGGTAAGAAAGTTCCGATCATATCTCTTACCTGCACCATTTGTCATTCTCACCATGGAAAAAAATTTACCATATGTTGTGCAACACATGAGCCTCTCATCTAGGATAGCCAAATGGGTTCTAGAACTTCAAGAGTTCGAATACACTTTTCTTGTGGAAGATAGCACAAGGGCAGGTCTTGTAGACATTCTCACATACAAAGTGAGAGAAAGGAAAGAGTCACCAAAGGGAGGAGACAAAGCTACACCACAAAATAATGAGGAGGAGATGGACAACGCACACATTTTGTGCTTTGATGGAGCTTACCAACGACAACATGATCAGGCAACAGGGGGGGTTCTTATTCTAAGTCCACAAAGGGAAGTTCTTGTTAAGAACGGTATCACCTTGGAAAATGTTCATTCTAATAATGAGGCTGAGTATGTCACCTTAAAGTTGGGGCTTGAAGAATGCAAAAAACTTGGCATCAAAAGACTTATAATAAGAGGTGATTCCTTACTAGTTATTAGGCAAATCCAAGGGATATGGAAGTGCAAGAACCCTACTCTAGTGGAGTGGCTTAGACAGGTGAAGGCTTTGATAAAGAAGTTTGAAGCTACACAGGTACAGCATGTTGTGAGAACCCTCAACAAATAAGCAGATTATCTCGCCGATGAGAAACTTCAGATCATGGTGGGAGTTGTGAAGCTCTACGAACCAAAGTACCAAGGCAAAGAGGAATTGAAGGACATCATATTTTTCCTCCAAACGGGTGAGTGCCCTAAACACTTGGATAAAGTGCAAAGGCATAGGTTGGTAAAAAAGGAAACTCCTTACCAACTCATAGGAGATGATTTGTATCATAAAGGGAAAGATTTGGTGCTAAGAAGGGTGCCCTCTGTTCAAGAAATAGAGAGAATCCTCTTTTCATGCCATGATAATGTCTGTGGGGGTCATTTTTCTCATGATATTACAGACAGGAAGATTTTGCAAGCAGGGTTTTTTTGGCCAAGTCTACATCGTGATGTCCAGCATTGGTGTAAGTCATGCAAAGGTTGTCACATTCCTGGAGATCGACGACTCACTTACGAGCCTTGAGTTCCAATATTTTTGTATGGTCCTTTTGAGAAGTGGGGTGTGGATGCAATAGACCCCTTACCTCGCACATCTACCGAGAAGGTCTTCATCATTGTTGGAGTATATTACATGACACGATGGGCAGAGGCAGCAAGTACAACACGAATTACAGCCGACGAGGTATCAAAATTTATCTTTGATCACATATGCAGTAGATTCGGCACACCATTAGAGATTTTGTCAGATCGTGGTCAAGGGTTTAGAGCAGAGCTCCTACATAATCTTTTGGCAAAGTTAAAAGTCAAACATTTGCATTCTACACCTTACTACCCTCAGTGCAATGGTTTGGTTGAAAAGGTGAATGGAATGATATGTAAGATCATTTCTAAGCAGGTTGCACATCGACCAAACGACTGGGATTGTCATTTGACTGCATCTCTATGGGCATACAGAACATCTTTCAAGGTATCCACTCAATTCACTCCTTTTTATTTGGTATATGGACAGGAGGCACTCCTTCCTATTGAGGTGGAGCTTGCAAGCCTACGCATTCTCTCACGGGGAGCAAAGAGGCCAAAAGAAGCTTTGCAGGAAAGAATTTTAGATCTTCAACGACTTGAGCTTGATAGAGAAGAGTCCATCGACTATTACATTGCCTAATCCACAAGCCAAAGGAACAAAATCAACAAGAAGCTCAAGGGGAAAGGATTGAAGGAAGGTATGCTGGTTCTTCGCTATGATAACCGACTTGATACTTGACTTGACAAAAAGTTTTTGCAAATATGGGAGGGACCTTTCATGATAAAAACAAAGTTTGGGAATGGTAGTTACAGATTAGCAGATTTATTCGAAAAACTCCACAAGACCAGAGTCAATGGATGGAGATTAAAGCCCTACTTTCAACGTATCAACCCGTTGATAGGAAGTCATCTACCTACATCGTCTAAGCTCCAAATTGGCATGGCTCCCTTCGGCTTGGCAAATGCTCCACCTATTTTTAAATCTTTGATGTGCAAAGAAGAACCAGCCTTGGAATCTGAACATACCCAAGGCAACCCTCCCATCTCCGATTTATGGGATTGAGGTAATGAAAAGCAGGTCTAATGGAGTAAAAGAGTGCATATCACTCCTTCTTTTTTTTGGAAAAATAAGAAAAAAAGAAAAAAAGAAGAAAAAAAGGAAGAAAGAAGAGAAAAAAGAAAAAAAAAGAAAAAAACTCTTTTGTTTCATCTGGGAGCATGAATGATCTTAGATGAAGGGGGAGGGCTAATATGAGTAGCGCTAAACGGTAACCTTGCATTTGCACTACATTTCTACTCAAATGTTTTTATTTTTTATGAAACTTTTAACCTAGTGTTCATTTTCTCTTTCCGTAATAGCCTTTTTCATACAAACACCTTACCCTTCTTAGATCTTTATGCATTTACATCATATTTCCTTCTTCATACTAAATGTAAATAGTAAACTTAATTCTACTCTCCTAATTTTTTACTGTATATTATTTTAACTAATTACCTTTACTAAGTTAAATAGCTATCTACATCCTATAATTTGTAAATAAATAATTTATGGGCACTTATCTTACCCATCTTCTCTCAAGGGTAGGGTTAACCTTGTAGGCCTTCCCTTCCCCACCACTATGTGACCCAACTCTTGGATCATTTACTTGTGTTGGTCAACAAATCTTAAATATAATGTATATCCCCAATAAATCAAACTTTATTGGAGCCTACCTCATTTGTTTAAGGTGGATTCTCTTTTGAAAAAGCATGCTACACCTTGGATGCATGCTAAAGGGTCCCCTACAAGGAGACTTGGTTCAAAAGGTGTTTTGGATGCATATTGAACGCCTTAGATCATGGATATACTTGAGAAACACTCAAAAATCATCTTAAACACTTTGACAAGGTCAACTTTTCCTTTTACAGCAATCAATTCTGAGTTATAGGCTGAACGTTATGGTGAAAACAAGGTGCTGCGGACACTGTTACTACAGGTCAAAATTACAATCAGGTAAACCACAAAGGTGTAAAGTTTTCTTGACTTCTTCAACATTCTAAAATACCAATGGGGAGTTAAAAACCACTTGCATGTGGAGGGGTCGGCTCAAGATGCTTCCAAACACACAACAAATAGGATGGGGACACTCTGCAGGAGCCACTGGAGGGACATCATGGTGGGGCCCACATACATTATCAACCCTTATGGAGCCTCCACCACTTAAAAGGCTATTTTTAATGAAAAATAAGTCCCTTATTTGCATAATTGAATGAATGGTCAAAAGGGAACCTAACTATGGTTAATTACCTACCCTAATCAAGTTTAACCTAACCGAAGGTCTTGTACAGCTATAAAAAGGCCCTTTGGCAAGCACAAAAATACACACACCTACTCCATTGCTGCAAATAAGCTCCTCTATGGTTAGGGAAGCCCTAATCTCTCTCTCCTCTTGTCTCCCTATCCATTTCCTAAGCTCGCTATCATAAGCGGTGCCATAGAGAGAGCATCAATATGCTATTGCTACCATTCTCTTGCAAACATTTCCCTTACCATACTCATCCCTAAATAAGGATTGTAGCTTCTATATGAGAGCAAGGATATCAAGTTAAATGATCTATCTCATGGTTTGATCAACAAATTGCTGCAATTGGGGTGTCGTCGTCACACTTTTGCTCTAAACGCGTGTAAAATTGGTAAGCATATCTTGGCAGCTTCTCATATTTTGTGCTCATTGGGTTGCTTATTTTGTTGAGAAATTTTTTTGTGCACCATGATGTCTATTTTCTTGGCTTCTCTCATTTTGTAGCGTGTAAGTAAGTCTTGGGGTTGCATAGATGGAGAAGAGCTCTATATGCATGCCGCCTTATGTGTGTAAGTAGTCTATTCTTTTGGGAAAGGAAAGGAGTTTTCAAGTAGTTGTGCATTATAGTGTTTTGAGCTTTGCTAAGAGGTTGTGTGCTTTCTTTTCTTAGAAGTATATGAGCACTAATATGGTGAAGGTCACTCTTTGCATGTGAGTTTGTGCAATGTTCAAAGGGATTGCTTAAGGAGTGTGTGTTGAATGGTTGAAGGGAATTTTGTGTTGAAGCACATAAGGAAGGTGTGAGTGTGTGTGTGTGTGTGTGTGTTGTGTATGGTTTGTTTTGGTTTCCTTCTTTCTCCATAAAAGAGGGTGGTTCCCCTAAGAAATATGCGTGTGTAGGGTCTCACGGAGTGGTTGTCTAGTGGGAGCCTTGAGTTGAGCCCCATCTCAAAAGCGTGCTTTTCCACTCGTTCTCAAGGGGGAGGCTAAGGCATGGTACGAGGCCTTGCAACCTCAAAACAAAACCAATTGGGAGAGGCTACGTGCAATTTTTCTTGCCAAATTTGGGCAAGGAGATACTCCAGAGGTTCTTTGGAAGTGTCTACTTCAACATAAACAGGTATTCCTTGAAGACTACCCATCTTATGAGGCCGTTTTCCTTAACCTATGGGATAGATGGGAGGCTACCTTACAAAACCAAGGTGGTGCACCAAACTTTCTAAAGAAACATAGGTTCATGGCTGGCTTGTATCCAATTTTGAAGACCAAGGTAGAGTTAAAATTCCCATCAACATTTGAGGAATCACGTGAGGTGGCCATGGTCAAATTCAAGAAGTTAAGTTTTCAAGCACATAGAACAAGGGACCTAAATGAAGTCATTGAGAGGGATTCTTCACCAAGCATGGGAGCACAAGTTAGGGGCTCTCTTGCCCAAACTTCACAAATAGGGGAAGGATCACAACAAGAGATCTTGCAAAGATTAACTCAACAAATAGAGAGTCTCACCTTGAATCTAGTGCAGGGCCTACCCCAACAACGACAACCAAGAGAAGGGAATCGCAATCAACGACGTCAAGCACAAGAGTTGAGATGTTGGAATTGCAACAAAGTTGGTCATGGCATGTATAATTGCCCTCACCCTCGAAGGCTTCCAGGGGACATATACCCTCCTAGACCACCTCCACTCATGATGCAGCAAGAGCATGCTCAAGCCCCACAAATTCTTCGTCGACCACCACCACCTCCAGTGGCAAACATCCCTCATGTCCCACCAGTGGAGCAAGAGAGAGGAGTAAACGTCATAAAGCTCGAAGAGGAGATAGAGGTGAGCCCTATACATTTTGATGTTATGCCAGTAGAAAAGCGTACAAGAGCACAAAACAAGGATGAAGACACAAGGAATGAAGAGTCAGAACCTGCAACGAAGGAGAGGAGGAAAAAGTCAAAGAAGGAGGAAGGAGCCAAGAAGCAAAGATCAAGGCGAAGGGAGATCGGCATCAATGATTTTCCATTAGGAAAGAATATGGAACCCTACAACATCTTAGAAGATCTGCAAACTCAAAAGCCCAATATTTCTTGGCCTCGACTCCTAAATCTATCACCCAAGGTGAGAAAGAACTGGTCCGAACTTGTAAGCACAAGACTCCCGAGAAAGAAAGAAAAGGTGACAGTAAAGTCATTGACTTCAAAGCCACAACAAGATGTGGAACCTATTGTAGATGCTTATGTAAGGGGTAGGAAGGTATCCAATGTGTATGTTGAGTAGCAGGTCTAATGGAGTAAAAGAGTGCATATCACTCCTTCTTTTTTTTGGAAAAAAAAGAAAAAAAGAAAGAAAGAACAAAAAAAAAAGAAAAAAAAAGAAGAAAGAAAAAAAAAGGAAAAAACTCTTGTTTTATCTGGGAGCATGAATGATCCTAGATGAAGGGGGAGGGCTAATATGAGTAGCGTTAAACGGTAAACTTGCATTTGCACTACATTTCTACTCAAATGCTTATATTTTTTATCAAACTTTTAACCTAGTGTTCATTTTCTCTTTCCGTAATAGCCCTTTTTCATACAAACACCTTACCCTTCTTAGATCTTTATGCATTTACATCATATTTCTCTCTTCATGCTAAATGTAAATAGTAAACTTCATTCTACTCTCCTAATTTTTTACTGTATATTATTTTAACTAATTACCTTTACTAAGTTAAAAAGCTATCTACATCCCATAATTTGTAAATAAATAATTTATGGGCACTTATCTTACCCATCTTCTCTCAAGGGTAGGGTTAACCTTGTAGGCCTTCCCTTCCCCACCACTATGTGACCCAACTCTTGGATCATTTACTTGTGTTGGTCAACAAATCTTAAATATAATGTATATCCCCAATAAATCAAACTTTATTGGAGCCTACCTCATTTGTTTAAGGTGGATTCTCTTTTGAAAAAGCATGCTACACCTTGGATGCATGCCAAAGGGTCCCCTACAAGGAGACTTGGTTCAAAAGGTGTTTTGGATGCATATTGAACGCCTTAGATCATGGATATACTTGAGAAACACTCAAAAATCATATTAAACACTTTGAGAAAGTCAACTTTGTCTTTTACAGCACCCGATTCTGAGTTACAGGCTGAAAGTTATGGTGAAAACAAGGTGCTGGGGACACTGTTACTCCAGGTCAAACTTACAATCAGGTAAACCACAAAGGTGAAAATTTTTCTTGACTTCTTCAACATTCTAAAATACCAATGGGGAGTTAAAAACCACTTGCATGTGGAGGGGTCGGCTCAAGATGCTTCCGGAGACACAACAAACAGGATAGGGACACTCTACAGGAGCCACTGGAGGGACATCATGGTGGGGCCCACATACATTATCAACCCTTATGGAGCCTCCACGACTTAAAAGGATATTTTTAATGAAAAATAAGTCCCTTATTTGCATAATTGAAGGAATGGTCAAAAGGGAACATAACTATGGTTAATTACCTACCCTAATCAAGTTTAACCTAACCCAAGGTCTTGTACAGCTATAAAAAGGCCCTTCCGGAAGCACAAAAATACACACACCTACTCCGTTGCTGAAAATAAGCTCCTCTACAGTTAGCGAAGTCCTAATCCCTCTCACCTCTTGTCTCCCTACCCATTTCCTAAGCTCGCTATCAAATGCGGTGCCATAGAGAGAGCATCAATATGCTATTGCTACCATTCTCTTGCAAACATTTCCCTTACCATACTCATCCCTAAATCAGGATTGTAGCTTCTATATGAGAGCAAGCATATCAAGTTAAATGATCTATCTCATGGTTTGATCAACAAATTGCTGCAATTGGGGTGTTGTCGTCACACTTTTTCTCTAAACGCATGTAAAATTGGTAAGCATATCTTGGCAGCTTCTCATATTTTGTGCTCATTGGGTTGCTTGTTTTGTTGAGAAATTTTTTTGTGCACCATGATGTCTATTTGCTTGGCTTCTCTCCTTATGTTGCGTGTAAGTAAGTCTTGGGGCTGCATAGATGGAGAAGAGCTCTATATGCATGCCGCCTTATGTGTGTAAGTAGTCTATTCTTTAGGGAAAGAAAGGAGTTGTCAAGTATTTGTGCATCAAGTATAATTCATGGCATGTATAATTGCCCTCACCCTCGAAGGCTTCCAGGGGACATATACCCTCCGGGACCCCCCCCCGCTCATGGTGCAGCAAGAGCATGCTCAAGCCCCACAAATTCTTCGTCGACCACCACCACCTCCAGTGGAAAACATCCCTCCTGTCCCACCAGTGGAGGAAGAGAGAGGAGTAAACGTTATAAAGCTCGAAGAGGAGATAGAGGTGAGCCCTATACATTTTGATGTTATGCCACTAGAAAAGCACACAAGAGCACACAACAAGGATGAAGACACAAGGAATGAAGTGTCGGAACCTGCAAGGAAGGAGAGGAAGAAAAAGTCAAAGAAAGAGGAAGGAGACAAGAAGCAGAGATCAAGGCGAAGGGAGATCGGCATCAATGATTTTCCATTAGGAAAGAATATGGAACCCTACAACATCTTAGAAGATGTGCAAACTCAAAAGCCCAATATTTCTTGGCCTCGACTCCTACATCTATCACCCAAGGTGAGAAAGCACTGGTCCGAACATGTAAGCACAAGACTCCCAAGAAAGAAAGAAAAGGTGACAGTAAAGGCATTGACTTCAAAGCCACAACAAGATGTGGAACCTATTGTAGATTCCTATGTAAGGGGTAGGAAGGTATCCAATGTGTATGTTGATGGTGGAGCACAAATGTGTGTGATCACGGAAAGAGCCATGAATAGACTACGGCTTGAAATCACTAAATCCTCTAATTGTCAAGCTAGGTTGGCCAACAATGCAAGTGTGAAGTGCCTAGGGATCATCGAGAATGTAAAACTTTCTGTATGTAATATAGATGCGCGTGTGGACATGTATGTTATTCCGGCCAAGGGGGAGGGCTATCCCATCATCCTAGGGAGGCCTTGGCTTATTGCTGTGAATGCAGATCTGAAATAGGGACGAGGACCATTGATTTTCAAAAAGGGGCAACATGTAGTATACGATTGGCATGAAGGAAAGCAGCTCGACATCAACTATGAGACCACGGTTGATGAAGAAAGTGAAGAGAGTTTTGGCTCAAGCGACGAGGAAAGTTCAACCACTACATCCAATAGCGAAGAAGAATCATCTTTGGAGGTAATGGGAATCATCTTCAACACATCAAAAACTCCATCAATAGAGGTTGATCCAACAAAGGATCAAACAAAAGATGACAAAGGTGACCACAAGCACTTTGAAGACTTTGAGAGGATGCTTGTAAAAGATCTTACCCCTGAGGAGAAGCAGTCCTACATCGATATGATCAAGAGGTATCCCAATTTGTTTATCACTGATTACTCACAAATTAGAGGTGTGGATGTTATAGAGCATGGCATAGAATTAAAACCAGGTACTAAACCTGTGGATCAAAAGCTAAGGCGCCTAGGAAAAATACAACAAGAGGCACTTTTGACAGAGGTTAACCGACTCCTCAAACCTGGTTTCATTTACCCTATGTCTAACTCTGAGTGGGTGTCCCCAATTGTAGTAACCCCTAAAAAGAATGGAAAATGGAGGGTCTGTGTTGACTACAAACCGCTCACACTGCAACAAAGAGGTATCATTTTCCTCTTCCTTTCCAAGATGAAATCTTAAACGAAGTAGCCGGCTATGAATGTTACACAGTGTGTGATGGGTATTCGGAGTATTTTCAAATCAAAATAGCAGAAGAAGATCTGTTAAAAACCACTTTCATCACACCTTGGGGTTGCTTTGCCTATAGAGTGATGCCATTTGGGCTCACAAATGCTCCTAGTACCTTTATAAGGTTTACAACTCTTGTCTTTCAGCCCTTCTTTGGAAAGTCAATTAGGGTTTTTATGGATGACTTCTGTATCTATAGTAGCCAAAGACATCATTGCCGAAAAGTTGAGGAGGGGCTTAGGAGGCTTCATCAATTTGGGGGACAACTTAATCCTGAGAAGTGTCACATTGCAGAGTCACAAGTGGTGTTGCTAGGTCATGTGGTTTCTTTGCAAGGAATTCAAGTGGATCCATCAAAAGTAAATGCTCTCTTGTCACTACAACCACCAACGACAACCAAGGAGCTCATGACTTTCAACCACAAAGTAAGGTACATGTCTCGTTTCATTCACCTTCTAGCGGAAGGTATTGCACCTTTGCACAAGCTAGCAAACAAACCCACATTTGAATGGAGAGAGGAACACGAATTATGCTTTACTGAAGTAAAGGGTATTCTCAACTCCCTTCCAACAATAATGCCACCAAATCCAAAGGATACATATTACATCACGCCAAGTGTAGGCAACTCCTTACCAACTCATAGGAGATGATTTGTATCATAAAGGGAAAGATTTGGTGCTAAGAAGGGTGCTCTCTGTTCAAGAAATAGAGAGAATCCTCTTTTCATGCCATGATGATGTCTGTGGGGGTCATTTTTCTCATGATATTACAAACAGGAATATTTTGCAAGCAGGGTTTGTTTGGCCAAGTCTACATCGTGATGTCCAGCATTGGTGTAAGTCATGGAAAGGTTGTCACATTGCTGGAGATCGACGACTCACTTACGAGCCTTGAGCTCCAATATTTTCGTATGGTCCTTTTGAGAAGTGGGGTGTGGATGCAATAGGCCCCTTACCTCTCACATCCACCGGGAAGGTCTTCATCATTGTGGGAGTAGATTACATGACACGATGGACGGAGGCAGCAAGTACAACACGAATTACAGCCGAGGAGGTATCAAAATTTATCTTTGATCACATATGCAGTAGATTCGGCACACCATTAGAGATTTTGTCAGATCGTGGTCCACGGTTTAGAGCAGAGCTCCTAGATAATCTTTTGGCAAAGTTAAAAGTCAAACATTTTCATTCTACACCTTACTACCCTCAGTGCAATGGGTTGGTTGAAAAGGTGAATGGAATGATATGTAAGATCATTTCTAACTAGGTTGCAGGTCAACCAAACGACTGGGATCGTCATTTGACTGCATCTCTATGGGCATACAGAACATCTTTCAAGGTATCCACTCAATTCACTCCTTTTCATTTGGTATATGGACAGGAGGCACTCCTTCCTATTGAGGTGGAGCTTGCAAGCCTACGCATTCTCTCACTGGGAGCAAAGAGGCCAAAAGAAGCTTTGCAGGAAAGAATTTTAGATCTTCAACGACTTGAGCTTGATAGAGAAGAGTCCATCGACTATTACATTGCCCAAGCCACAAGCCAAAGGGACAAAATCAACAAGAAGCTCAAGGGGAAAGGATTGAAGGAAGGTATGCTGGTTCTTCGCTATGATAACCGACTTGATACTCGACTTGACAAAAAGTTTTTGCAAATATGGGAGGGACCTTTCATGATAAAAACAAAGTTTGGGAATGGTAGTTACAGATTAGCAGATCTATCCGAAAAACTCCACAAGACCAGAGTCAATGGATGGAGATTAAAGCCCTACTTTCAACGTATCAACCCGTTGATAGGAAGTCATCTACCTACATCGTCTAAGCTCCAAATTGGCATGGCTCCCTGCGGCTTGGCAAATGCTCCACCTATTTTTAAAGCTTTGATGTGCAAAGAAGAACCAGCCTTGGAATTTGAACATACCCAAGGCAACCCTCCCATCTCCGATTCATGGGATTGAGGTAATGAAAAGCAGGTCTAATGAAGTAAAAGACTGTATATCACTCCTTCTTTTTTTTGGAAAAATAAGAAAAAAAGAAGAAAGAAAAAAAACGAAAAAAAAAAAAGAAAAAAGAAAAAAAAAAGAAAAAACTCTTTTGTTTCATCTGGGAGCATGAATGATCCTAGATAAAGGGGGAGGGCTAATATGAGTAGCGTTAAACGGTAACCTTGTATTTGCACTACATTTCTACTCAAATGTATATATTTTTTATCAAACTTTTAACCTAGTGTTCATTTTCTCTTTCCGTAATAGCCTTCTTTCATACAAACACCTTACCCTTCTTAGATCTTTATGCATTTACATCATATTTCTCTCTTCATGCTAAATGTAAATAGTAAACTTAATTCTACTCTTCTAATTTTTTACTGTATATTCTTTTAACTAATTACCTTTACTAAGTTAAATAGCTATCTACATCCCATAATTTGTAAATAGATAATTTATGGGCACTTATCTTACCCATCTTCTCTCAAGGGTAGGGTTAACCTTGTAGGCCTTCCCTTCCCCACCACTATGTGACCCAACTCTTGGATCATTTACTTGTGTTGGTCAACAAATCTTAAATATAATGTATATCCCCAATAAATCAAACTTTATTGGAGCCTACCTCATTTGTTTTTGGTGGATTCTCTTTTGAAAAAGCATGCTACACCTTGGATGCATGCTAAAGGGTCCCCTACAAGGATACTTGGTTCAAAAGGTGTTTTGGATGAATCTTGAACTCCTTAGCTCATGGATATACTTTAGAAACACTCCAAAATCATCTTAAACACTTTGAGAAGGTCAACTTTGCCTTTTACAGCACCCGATTCTGAGTTACAGGCTGAAAGTTATGGTGAAAACAAGGTGCTGCGGACACTGTTACTGCAGGTCAAAGTTACAATCAGGTAAACCACAAAGGTGAAAAGTTTTCTTGACTTCTTCAACATTCTTAAATACCAATGGGCAGTTAAAAACAACTTGCATGTGGAGGGGTCGGCTCAAGATGCTTCCAGAGACACAACAAACAGGATGGGGACACTCTACAGGAGCCACTGGAGGGACCACATACATTATCAACCCTTATGGAGCCTCCACGACTTAAAAGGCTATTTTTAATGAAAAATAAGTCCCTTATTTGCATAATTGAAGGAATGGTCAAAAGGGAACCTAACTATGGTTAATTACCTATCCTAATCAAGTTTAACCTAACCCAAGGTCTTGTACAGCTATAAAAAGGCCCTTTGGCAAGCACAAAAATACACACACCTACTCCATTGTTGCAAATAAGATCCTCTAAGGTTAGGGAAGCCCTAATCTCTCTCTCCTCTTGTCTCCCTATCCATTTCCTAAGCTCGCTATCATAAGCGGTGCCATAGAGAGAGCATCAATATACTATTGCTACCATTCTCTTGCAAACATTTCTCTTACCACACTCATCCCTAAATAAGGATTGTAGCTTCTATATGAGAGCAATGATATCGAGTTAAATGATCTATCTCATGGTTTGATCAACAAGTTGCTGCAATTGGGGTGTTGTCGTCACACTTTTGCTCTAAACGCGTGTAAAATTGGTAAGCATATTTTGGCAGCTTCTCATATTTTGTGCTCAGTGGGTTGCTTGTTTTTTTGAGAAATTTTTTTGTGCACCATGATGTCTATTTGCTTGGCTTCTCTCCTTATGTTGTGTGTAAGTAAGTCTTGGGGCTGCATAGATGGAGAAGAGCTCTATATGCATGCCGCCTTATGTGTGTAAGTAGTCTATTCTTTTGGGAAAGGAAAGGAGTTGTCAAGTATTTGTGCATTATAGTGTTTTGAGCTTTGCTAAGAGGTTGTGTGCTTGATTTTCTTAGAAGTATATGAGCACTAATATGGTGAAGGTCACTCTTTGCATGTGAGTTTGTGTAGTGTTCAAAGGGATTGCTTAAGGAGTGTGTGTTGAATGGTTGAAGGGCATTTTGTGTTGAAGCACATAAGGAAGGTGTGAGTGTATGTGTGTTGTGTATGGTTTGTTTTGGTTTCCTTCTTTCTCCATAAATGAGGGTGGTGCCCCTAAGAAATATGCGTGTGTAGGGTCTCACGGAGTGGTTGTCTGGTGGGAGCCTTGAGTTGAGCCCCATCTCAAAAATCCGCTCTCACCGCAAACATGAGGGCTAACACTAGCTGTTCCATCAGGGTGTAGGCATTCTCTGTGTTTTCCATTAGGCGGCTAGCAAAATACACAGGCCTCATAAAGGATGTGTTTTGATCTTTTTGTAGGAGGGCAGCACCAATGGCCTCTTCTCCCACACTAGGGTTTACAAAGAATGTTTCTTCCCAACAAGGTTGGAGGATTAGTGGGAGTGACCCTAACATTTTTTTTATCTCTCTAAGATGCCCATCACTTTCTTCACTCCAAACAACCGTCTCTTGACGAGTCAGGTGTTGTAGAGGAAATATCACTTGGGAGAGTAAGTGTATGAATCTACTCAAATATCTTAGCTTTTGTGAGAAAGAGATTAATTGTTTGATGGAAGTTGGGGAAGGTAGATTTAGCTATGTTTCTATCTTTTCAGGATCTACCTCGATTCCATCAATGGACACTACATGCCCCAATAGTGTAACCTTGCTTTCCCCAATGTGACATTTGTCCTTGTTTAGTTGTCCACCAAGCTTAGCTAAACAAGTAAATCCTTCACCAATCTTGCCAAGATGCATACTTTTGGAGCTGTAAATACAAAAGTCATCCATGAAAACCCTTATGGACTTACCAAAGTAAGGTTGGAAGACCATTTTCATGAATCGTTGAAACGTGGCTGGAGCGTTGGTGAGACCAAAAGGCATGACTCGAAATGCAAAAGAGCCCCATGGTGTGATGAAAGTAGTCTTTTTCTGGTCCTCCTCTGCAATGCGTATTTGAAAGTAGCCGGAGTAGCCATCACACACTATGTATCGCTCGTGGCCTGCTACTTCATTTAGAATCTCATCTTGAAATGGGAGAGGGAAGTGGTCCCTCTTTGTTGCATCATTTAGTGGCTTGTAATCCACGCACACTCGCCATTTACCATTCTTCTTTGGCCTCACCACTACTGGGGAGACCCATTCTGAATCTTCTACTGGGTGTATGAATCCTTCTTCTAAGAGTCTCTTCACCTCGGACAATAGTGTATTTTGTTGCACAAATCCTAATCTTCTTAGGTTTTGTACTACTGGCTTGCTCCCTTCTTTTAGATGGATATGATGCTTCACTGCAGTGACACCTGTAATGTGAGTGTAATCAGAAATAAACAATGATGCATGCTTCTTGAGAACATTTACATAACCCTCCCTTTCTTCTTCCTTTATATCCTTGGATAACATCTTCTCTAGGCTAGCATCCCACACATTCTCCATTTGGATCCTTGGGTTGTCTTCTGATGAGGTAGTTTCCTTTATGCTGACGCCCATGACTTCGAGAGTGCTATCACTCTCTTCACTTGAACTCTCTTCCTCGTCCATGGATGAGGAGCATCCACTTGAGCTCCACTCATCAGCTGACGTCTCTAGTTCAAGGTTCTCTTGTCGCCCATTCTTCAAGTTTTAAATCACCTTCCGACTATGGCCACCCACACTTGGCCTCAACTCCAAGTCTCCTCTTGCCCAATCTTGCCTAGCTCCTATACCCATGAGCCAAGGTCGTCCTAAAATAAGGGGGTATCCTTCTCCCTTCACTGGCATCACATAAGCATCAACCTCTGTAGTGATTCCAAAAACAAAAACTCTCAAAGCTTTCACTACACCCACACAAGTGACAGAGACATTATTGGCCATTTTTGCCCTAAAGTTTGATGATTCCATTACCTCTAAACCCAATTGATGCATTAGCTTTTCTGTCATGACACAAACCTTTGCTCCACTGTCAATGTAAGTTTTTGGAATCCGTTGTCCCTTGATTTGAGCCTCCACCAAAGGCACTATATCCTTGAGACTATAGGCTTTGATTACACTTACTAGCTTACTTCGCTTTGCCCTCGTGCTCACCATTTTTTACCATTGTCGTCACAGCTTTGGGGAGATATGAAGTAGTTGTGGCCAAGTAATATTTGGTCCTTGAGAACTCACATCAGCTGTCAAGTCATAAGGTTGTGTCCGAGATCTTATAGGGAAATCAGAGATATCAATTTGAGACCTAGTATGGGTCTTTCTCTTCTTGGCTTCATCTTTAGTTGCCCGAGATGTACTTTCTTCTTGCTTGCATCCTTGCTTGTTTCTTTACTTACTTCATCTTGGACACGCACACGCTTGATAGGCATTGTAGCCACTTCATCTATCTTCATCTTCCCTTTAGCTATTTCTTCCTGGTTTCTTCTGCCCTTGATGACCTCCTCCATCCTTATGATGCTCACATTTGGTTGAGTAGCAGGGGCTTGAACTTGAGCACGAGGTGGCTGCAAAATTTGAGGTTGCGGTTGCTCTTGTGCTTGAGCTCTAGCACGGGGAGGACTTACTTTTTGTCGAGGACCTCTGACAGGGTAGTCATATCTTCTGGGATGAGGGCAATTATACATTTCGTGGCCATTTTCCCCACAATTGTAACACAAAATTTCCCTTGCTTGACGTCGCATTGGTGGCCAATTCCCACCATTCCCCTCAATAGGCCTTCTTGCACCCTGCACAAGATTTACTCTCAAACCCTCTAGCTGGTTTGTGAGATTGTTTATTTGTTGGATCATATCTTCTTGTTGACCTCTATTGAGGTCTGGTGCATTAGCCACATTTGGAGGTACGTGAGAAGCTTCCATAGTTGTGATAATGCCTCCCAAAGCTAGCTGGCCAGCTTGGGCTTGATAGAGAATCTTTCAATTCTTTTCCCTAGCAATTCTTAAGGCATCTTCAAAAGTATTTGGAAATTTGCTCTTTACCTTCTCCCTTAGCAAGGGGTACAAACCTGAGATAAATCGATCCTTTTGGAGGCAATTGGGAGCTCGCTCACCAGGGTTTAGTGAGTCTAACCATTGCCCCAAAGTTTCAGAAAACCTTCCTCATAGGTTGCATAACCATGAGGGTCAACTTGATGAAGGGTCAGAAGCCGTTGCCATAGTTCTTCTGCCGAATTGGCTCGTTGAAATCTTCGTAGGAAAGCCGCCTTCAATCCCTCCCATTCAGCTCTTTGGGTTGGATCTAGAGCCTGGAACCATATCCTAGCTTCTTCTTTGAGCACCAAAGGAAAAGCTCTCAATTTCAATGCTTCATCATCCCTCCCAGAGACAAGAAAAGCCATCTCCAAGTTATCCAAAAAATCCCCAGCACTTTCTCCACTACGCCCAAAAAAATTAGGGAAAGCCATGATAGGATGGGTTACCTTCCTCTCAATACAGCACAAAGATGAAAACGTTTAGGCCCAAATCATATCTTATTAAGGGTAGAATAAATGGATTGATAGATGCATTAATCTCAGCTAGACGACGAGGGCCTAGTAAGTTCCTTATGATGTTTTGGAACCTAAGCTTTCTGCTAGCTATTATATGCACAGTTTGTCTAGCAAGAGGTTGGATAGGTCCATATAAATCCCTATGATTCATGGAGTGTGCTTAAAGCAAGATGAAGATGTGAACATCAAAAGATACATTATAATCCAAAATAGGAAATATTATAGGGTCAAGGGACAACAATATCTCTCTCAACCTCTCAGCTCCAAAATAGAAGATCAATCTTTGTTGGAAAAAAATCTTTCTATCAATGCGCACATTCACCCTAATATTTTGAACTGATTGGAAGTTGTAGAAAATGGGATTATTCATTTGTGCATTAACTACAAACTTCCATGAAGCACTTAATTGAAGTTCAGCTCTCTTGGATCCCACCATTTGAGAGATGCAAAGAATTTGCTCACCATTGATTAGCTTATCTTTGGTGTGACCATATTCAGCTTTGTAGAGTTCATAGGGTTCAATGGCTACCTTGTCAACCACCTTGAGCCTTCTTGCTAGTAGTAGTTGGAGTGCATCACCATATGTAGCCTCTCGCCAATACCGCACACCATTGATGTGTAGCTCCCCCTCCAAAAACTTGTTAATACCCGAGTTTGAGAGTTCTTTCACCACTTGAAGTCGAGGCTTCAAAGGAAGTGTCTTCACACTAGCCACGAAGCACTCATCACAATGCTTTGACCTAGGGACTTGATGACTACAAGATTTTCCTTGAAGCAAAGAAGGGTGTATGCCATTTGTCGATAAAGACGCTTCTTCTCTCGAGCTTCTTGGGAAGACCATAGTGGAAGTTTTGGAGAATTTGATGGACCTTCCTTCATAGGATTGGCAAAGCATTGCTTGAGAACTCCTCTGGGGGGGCACCAATTTATGACGAAGGAAATTTGGAATGACGGCCTCTACACCAAAACAAACTCCATTGCGCCACAAGGGTAATGAGATGAGGGCACCACCTAGTCTTGGAAGCGTGGACTAGGACCGCTACGCAAAGAGAGAGAGAGAGAGAGAGAGAGAGAGAGAGAGAGAGCTATCACTATGAATGAATCATTAACCTCAATGTGTGTACAAGGAATGGATAATTCCAAGCACTCCCAACACAAATAGCATGTAGATTACTAAACAACAACTCAAGATTTGGCCAAAATCACATCAAGCACTCTCACACACACATAAAAGATCTCTCTTAATTAACATAAGTAAGAGGAGGGGAGGTTACTAGCATAAAACAATTTGCACTCTAGAATGTGCAAAGAATAGAGTGAATGAATGAGCTTTATAGGCTCATGATGAGTGATACAAAGACTCAATGAGGCTGAGGGAGACTTAAAATTACAAAGGGGAGGCCTCTTTATATAGGCAAGAGAGTGATCAGGAGTGAGGTTAAGATCCAAGTGCAATTTGTACAAATGAAGCTTGATTAGGGACATTCCACCAATGAAGAAGCTCTTTCCAAGTGATTTGTTGACCTATTTGCAACTAATTGGCTCCATCATCACTTGTGTTGTCTTCACTCCTTCCTCCATAGCTTGAGTCCAAGAGCTTCCTTATTTTAAAATGTAAAGAATCTACATAAAATCAAGGCATATCTAGTAATAATAGAAAGGGGTTGAATGAAAACTTATGAATTACAACAAGATTAAGCATGATTTGAGACGTGATTAGAAGAGGAATTTATGATGGTTTTATGAGCTTGAGAGAGAGGAGGAAGGAGGGGAGGGTGAGAAGACTAATGGCTGATTTTTAGAGAAGGACTCATTGTGGAAAAGGAAGGGTGTGTGTGTAAAGGTAGAGGGGGTGGTCTCCACCACAGTTGAAAAAATTGGCGTCCGCCATTTTGGCTATATCGCCTAGACCATAGATGCAAAAATTATAAAACAAATATGGTCAGAATCTCCAACTCATAAGCTACAACTTTGATGAAGACAAATTTTCTTGGATCGGAGTGGACGTATTTTTAAAAAATCCAGCAAAATCATGTGTCTGTTTCCTTCCTTTACCAAGTCTTCCACCTGGGTCCCATCTGTTTGAATCATCATATGGATCCAAATCCATGATGATATGAGCCCCTCATGACCCTTGAATCATGGGTGCATGGCTCCACAAACACATCATATCTTTTCTTTTCTCATTTACATATTTTCCCTTCCCTTTACCATTAGGTGCTACCTTTCACCTCCTATGAACTAGTCAAGGAAAAATTCCCATCATGTCATTTTTTGATTTTTTCCAAGAGGTTGTTCTCACTCTTTCTTTTATTGTAAACCTCTAGAAGCAGGGAAAACCAACAAAATATAGTAACCAAAAAATTTGTGATAGGCTCGGATCAGTGTGTGCATGCATTAGTGTGTTTTCACACACTAATTTGTGCCCAAGCACACACTAATGCAAGCGTTAGTGTGTGCATACCTCTCTAGCACACACTAATGCTTGCATTAGTGTGTGCTTGTACACTAATTAGTGTGTCTACACACTAATTTGTGCACAAGCACACACTATTGTGAGCATTGGTGTGTGAAAAAATTGCACACACTAATGCTTGCATTAGTGTGTGTATAATGCATGCACACACTAATGCTTGCATTAGTGTGTGCTTGCGTTACAAGCACACACTAACGCTAGCATTAGTGTGTGCTTGGGCATGCATTAGTATACCAAAACATACCTCCATTAGCATTAGCATACCAAAACATACCTCCATGTGGGTGTGTGATAAGGTTGATTGAGACCCCAATGGTCACCGAGAAGCCCAACGGTAGATTAAGGTCCAACACACACACACTAGATTAATTTCTTTGCCACACACTAACGTACACACACAATAGATTAATTAGAAGCACACACACACACACTCTAAATGGATGCAAAAAAAATAAGCACACAAACCATTTCTTAAATAGAAGATGAAAGGAATCCTATGTAGGGAGGAATCCTATGCAATAAAGAATCTCACTTTGACTAGAATCCAATGTTAATTAGGGTCCCTTTTTTTGTGAAATTGTAGGATATGGCATCCTCTTCCACGCCCGGCTATCGATCCATAGAGGACTTTCTCGCCGAGGGCCTCTCTTACGAGGACGCTTGCGATGCTTACTACTCGCAGTCTTCCTCCCACCAATCACAATCCACCTTCGGCTTTCAATGGTTCTGAGATGCAGTACACGACCCCGACCTCGAGAGGGCATACCGTGCCCAGGTAGAGTGGCTATCCTCACAGCAAAGTCTTCGTGGGCGGTACACACCAGCACAGTTGGCTGCCTATGGGCTCTCACCGCTTGCGACACCGGGCGTCGGCACTCCGAACGTGCAGAGTGTGCCTCCCTCCACCTTACCCTCGACTTTCCCGTCACCCGCAGCTCCCTCCACCTTGCATTCACAGCGATCCATGCCCGCACCGTCGAGTTATCCGTCACCTACACTACCCAACGGTTCGGGCTCGGGCCAGCGCTCTTTGGGTGGCCAGCGCTCTTCCCGTAGTGGTGGCTCACCCTCTCGTCAAGGTAGTGGCTCATGCTGCTTTGGTGGTGGAGGGGGCAGTGCTACAGATTCACCTCCTCCTACACCCCGACCTCCTCGCTCACCCCTTGGAGCTCCACATGAGGATGAGGACCACGATGCGCCCGCCCCGGACGCTCATGGCTACTACTATTATATACATCGAGGGGAGGAGGTGGATCTAGGTTCCTCTTTGGGGAGGACATTTTGAGGGCACGTTAACCAGCTGATCCACTCGACATACCAAGATTGCTTTAAATCTTTCAAATATCAGGACCTAGCCGACTTGAGGTGCGTACATTCACACGAAATTGCTCATGCGGTTCCCTAATCCGGAAGTGGAAGAGTTCTCCAGGCAATGGCTCGAGGAGTACGTCAAGAATTTCTTGAAAAATAAGAAGTCTAGTGTGCGAAGGGCGGCAAACCAAACATTTGAATCTGAGGGTCACAACTATCTCCCTGGAAATGTTCACGACAAGGAGTGGGAGAAAGCCCAGGGCGAGCTGGAGGACGAGAGAGCGGCAGGTGCTAGGACACACACTCGGCAGGTGGAGGCGAGGGCGCAACAAACGCCCACGCATTACGGCTCGGGCGGAAAAGCAGCATGGAAAGATAAATTTGTGAGTGCACATATTTTCATTTGAATTGATTTAATTTGTGGTAATAAGGTTAGGTTTGTGATATTTTTTAATTGATATACAACAAAATATTACTATGACCCGCCCAAGCCGAGAGATCCAGAGATACAGAGAGAGCCACTCCGAATAACAGACATGGTGCTGGCTGTAGGAAAACAACAAAATCAATCGCGAAGAATTTGAAAATGCATGTCGTACACTACAGCCTGTAAGTGTGAACTTTTTTTTTTAAATGAGTGCATGCAAAATTATGTATCCATTTGTATTAATTAAAGGTTTTGTTGTTTTTTTCTTTTCTAGAGTCAAGGAGTCCCTCGAGAGGTCCCAGGATCCGAGTAGCTCAATCCTCCAAGTGTTTTTGGGCCCGTCTTCTTTTGGCCACAGTTGTATAGCCCCCATGTATCGCCTATTTGGGCAATTTTGTAATATCCAATATAATTAAACACTTGATTTTGGCCCAAAGTCTTCTTTTGGCCACAGTTGTATAGCTGCCATGCATCGCCTATTTGGGCAATTTTGTAATGAGCAGTTTCTCCAATATAATTAAACATTTGATTTTGGTCCAAAGTTTTTGTGCAATGAAATTTTTGTTTTTCTATTTATTAAATGTATAGTAAAAAAAAGGCAAACGACCATTTGGATGGGTCCTACCAAGGACCATCCAAATGGTCATCTACTTTTTTTTAAAAAATACTCGCGTGCGCGGTAATGGTTGCAGTTGTATTGGCGGTAAGTCCCGCGGAAATAAGTGTGGAAATATAGCTGGGCCGATTACCACGTGCATTGCTGAAGGACCATTACCGTCGCGAGCATTGACTCGAGGCTTACTGCTCCCGAGATTTTTTGTCTTGAACTTTTCCTTTGTTTTTGTGTGTCTATCTGAGCGGTAATGTGCTCCAAATGTCATAGTGGTTGTCCAAGAGCGAGCTACACCGGTCGCTGAAGAGTCAATGTCCACCTCAGTAAGTAGTCAGGGGAGGGGGGGGGGGGGGCACAATTGTGAGGGTGGCAGATGCAGCAGACGAGGGGGTGTGTCTCAGCACATGAGAGAGATAGAGAGTGTTTGATGCGACTATTTGAGCCTGGTCTTGGAAACCAGTTTGCCTCACAGAGAGTCGAGAGGGAGAGAGAGATGTTACTGTGGCAATGCAAAACAACACCCTAGCTGAGTCCCACGCTATTCATGTCCCCGAGCACGGGCTTTTTTGTCTCCCGACATCACCTTTCTTCACACAGATGGTAGATTATCCCGACCTGTCTTGGGCCACGTTTCCTCTTCTGCTCTTTTACACCCTTTATTCTAGGCCATGCAGGCCCTTTCCCATGTTGTCTACATCATGGTAGAGGTTTGCATTGACTCGATAATATTCTTGAGTCTCTCCAGTAGTCCTCCTTGCCCTCAGAATTTGTGCTCCTTCTCAGCTATCTTTGCATGCCTCACAAGTTGCCAATAGCGCCTCACAGAAGGCGTCCATTTGCACCTTCCAAACAACCACAAGCTTGTCATAGTTGCACACTTTGTAGGCTGCTACAAACTTGCACTACAAGCATATTCCAATCATGATGTGCTTGTGGGATTTTCATGGCCTGCATCAGCTACAAACAATGTCGCCAACACATGCTTTTTACTAGCTAACAATATAGCGCTTGTCACTTATAGCTATGAGTTGGTGGCAGTTGCATATTGTGCTAGAGTGTCTGGTGTGTGTGGGTGTGTGAGACGGTGAGTAGGAGGCTGTAAGATGGAGGCTCTGTGGAGGTGGAGGTGGAGGCGGTGCAATGCGCGCTGATGGTGTGAGGAGAGTGTGATGGTGCCGCAACCAAAATTTCCTACTGCAGCATGGGCCTGCTGAATGACTCGTGACCTACTGCAGCATAGCTACAGAAGTGTTGACATCAAGGTGATGTCCTGGGAGTGCATGCAGCCATCGGACATAACCAGAGGCGGGCATGCATCAGTTCCCCAAGTTGGTCTAAGGCGCCACTAGTTGTTGGGTGGGTGATGCCATGCAAGCAACTGAGAGAGAGGGAGAGTTAGAGAGAGAAAGAGTGTTTGATTGGACTTAATGTGGTCACAAGATGAGGAGTAGAGAGAAATTGGGGGGAATGTGCATGTCACAGGCGAACGAGGAGAGAGAGACGACATAGGGTAGGAACTATGCAACTCATAGTTATTCTTCTTATCAGGCCTGAGTTCTGTGGCAGTGGATGGAGCCAAGCCTGAGAGTGGTTGGGAGGATGAAGGGTGGCAGGGCACGCATGCATGCAATAATGGAGGGTGGGCCACTCCAGTGGAGGGTGGCGTAGACAAAATAGGAACCCGGAGAGTGGATTGTGGGGGGGGGGGGGGGGGGGGGGGGGGGGGGAGGGGAAGGTACGTAAGCTATATAAAAAAAAGAGTGGTCGATACCGTAGGAAACAAGTAGCGGAGCAGTGGTTGCAAGCCAAAGAGCCGAACAACAAGAGGGGATCCTATAAAGGCGGGTCGCCAAGTCGCGTACGGTTGGCAGGGCCTGCCGAGCCCTCTGCGGGTAGAAGGGGGAAAGTGGCACCCCGGTAGCACGTGAGGCTGGCGCAACACAGACACACACACACACAAAGAGAGAGAGAGAGAGAGAGAGAGAGAGAGAGAGAGAGAGAGAGAGAGAGAGATATGACGACAAAAAGTAGCCAGGCCTTTACCCGTAGGTTAATAATTTAAACATGGAGAATATGAGGGTGTTCCCACAAACAGTTTGTTAAGGTAACCTTGCACAAGGGTAAACTAACAGATAGCCAGTCATGGCAAAACTCCATCGTACTCATGCAATTAAGATGTGATTAGCAAAGACATCATGTGATTAAGAAAAACTTGAAGCAAATTGTAACCATAATCATGCAATTAATGGAAATTTAAAGCAAATTCTTAATCATAATCATACTACTTAGGATCAAAGCTGCACTTATCTTTGCATGCGCAGCCTTCGTAATGTTGAAACTGATTGGAGCGTAGTCCTGGGCTTTGATACCACTGCTTGAAAGGGAAGACGTGGCGTCCCTATAAAATACTCGAAACAACATACTACTAGTCATAAATGAACGAATCCGCATACCTGACGCCTCGCATAGTACATAATCGACGATATACGCGAACAGAGGGAGATAGAGAGCGAGAGAGAAATAAGAACATGCGCAGGTGCACCTCCTAGAGCAGAGTGCTACACTAAGAGAGGAGAGAAGAAGAATAAGACGACACTGGGTGCAATCTCCCCCCGTGCAAGAGTGACCATTTCCCTCATGCATGTATTTCATTTATAGATTTCTTGAATGGTCAAAGATTACAAACTGGCCGGCCGGTCATAAATGGCCAATGCTCATAAAAGAGCACTTGAATAATAAAATGTACAATATATATAAATATTTCCATTCAGATAGGCCTAGCTCGGTCTAATCTTTTCCACCTGTCAGCTGCAATAAATTATAAAATATCAATTCTATAACACATTAGGCTTGCAAGATGCATCAATAAACAGTTCTCTATCTTGTAGAGGCTCAAAATCAAGTAGAGCATCATCCAACAAATGCATAAGGTCATCATCAGCTGCATCTGAGTAAACTTTCTCATGCATGAATCTAAATTGATTGGTATCCTTAGCATCTGTATTTGAGAACCATTCCAAAGCTTTGTCCAATAAGCACATAAGATCTAGGTCCACCTCTTTAGAAGGTTTCTCCATCCTACACATCTCAGGCAGTTGTAAACTAAGATTTCCACATATAACATGCATACTAAATACGTCTATTGTAAATTGGTCTTCAAGTCTTTCACCCTCATCCAAATATCTTTGCACTTCCGTAGCACAAGTTTAGCAAAAGCACATTAAAAATTTCATCTATTTCCCTGTTTGTATCATCGGCACAATGAAACCAATCATATTCAACACCAAGAGATTGCACTTCACTATGCACCCCCTCTGAATCAACATCATCAAGTTCATGACATATTGTGAGCCTTCTGTCACAAACTCTTGATGAAGAAGAAGCTTGTTCCCCCTCCAAATCATCAGCAAATTCAGGATTAGTTTGCCACATCGGTATCTCTGGGTCACAGAAACTTGTCAAAGAAGGAGTCTGCACCCCCTCTGAATCATTATCATCACATTCAAGCTCAGTTTTCCACATCGGTAGCTCTGGGTCACAGAAACTTGTCAAAGAAGGAGTCTGCATCCCCTCTGAATCATTATCATCACATTCAAAACCAGTTTTTCACTTTAGTAGTTGTGCATCACAACAATTTTTCAATTAAGGAGTCTGCACCCCCTCTGAATCAACATTTTGCGGATCTTCAAGTACATACTCTTACTTAACCAAGTCCTCAAAATCTGGTACATCCAAATTTGGTAAATCTAGTATACCCAAATCCATGGTCATGTTGCTCTCAATAGCAACCTTGCTTTGACCTATAACATCTGTATCATCAATCAACTCTATGGTAGAATTTGTACTAGAAACATTTTGCTCTAATTCTGAGTCAGTAGCAAAAGTATCAGTTAAAATTGAATCTTCATGCATGTCTACATGAATATGGTTGCACTCATTCACCTGCACAATTTCTTCTTGAGCTTTAGCCCATTTGTTGTTTTGATCCCCTGATTTCTTTCCTCCTGTATTGCTTGTATGGGTTCTCTGCAAAATTCACCCTGTGTATCTTGAGGATGTAAAGCCTCACCCTAACGACTTCTACTTCATGCACAATGTCTGCAAACCCCAACTTTTCACACACAGTTTTAACTATGTCGTCGTCATTAGCCTATAAAGAGGTAGCATCTTGTACAATACACTCATCAATCACAGCTTCTAACTTTGATCATACTTCTCCTTGAATATCTGCGTAGTTTGGTAGACTTGAACTCTATTCTTGATAGCTTTCATAATGCTCATAACTTACTTGTACAATAGCTTCTTTGAAATATTCCCAATCGTTATTGCAGGCTTTGGTAACCTCTTGAATCTACTCCTTCAAATCTAAACTCACTAACTACTCAAAAGATCTGATCATTTACTCTTCTAGTATCCCTCTTACCTTGGTTTTCAACTCATAGCACCCTAGGTAGCCCTCTGGATTGTATCCATCAAAGACTCGTCTCTCGTCGTATATCGAATCTAAAGCTGCATACAAAGCTTCATGCATTTGCTTTTTCTTCTTTACGGTCTCCATTTCAAGGAGAGATCCTTGATCCAATTGAAGCATCTTCAAAAAATCTAGAATTGCTGACTTATCATCAAAACCATTTGCACTTAATTCTTCAATCAACTTCATCATGTCGGCATATCGGCATATCGGCATCACTTGTGTGCTTTGTCAACTCTCAAATCACCAATTTTTGTGACTATACTGCCTCTTGAGTTGGTTTGTCACTTGTGAGGCTTTGGACTTGTCCGCAACATAGTCGTGAAGCAACTCATCCAATTCCGGCTCATCTAGAGTCAGTTTGACCTCGTATGTCAAATTTGATGCTTTGTAGCCTTCAAACCGTTTTCTACTTTTCGAGGACTTTGCTTGATTGATTTCACGAAACCAATCATATACATTGTATATAAACCTCATAGGCAAGCTGTCTATGGAGTCAGAACAAAATTCTGGCATCTGCCAAAAACCTAGATTTTCTACTGAGGACCCTCTCGAGCCTTGCAAAATGGTCAATTGATGATATAGAAAGGTTCTATTATACTAGGGCATGCTACAGTTCAAATCCCATCTGATTTTGTCGAGCTGACAATCCGCTATGATCAGTTTTTGGTCGTAGGTCTTCGTGCAGTGCTCGGATTCTAGGGTTTTTTTTAGGGGTTTAGACTAGCTACCGGCCGTATAAAATGGATCATTGATGAGTAAAGAACTTACCCCTCATGTCTTGTGTGAGACGGCTTTGAAAACGGGCAATTGTAGACTCTGGAAAGTATGCACGAAAGAGGTCGAAAAGCTCTCCCTGCAAAGGTGACAAGTGGAAATGAAGTTGTTTTAGCCTACCTAGGATATCTATACCCGGACTTCCGGAACCATTTTTTCCCAAATTCCTCCATTAGTCTACTAGGCCATGAAATCTATGTTAGGCTCAAAAATTTCCCCGATCGAATTCCTGTAGCTTATTTTGCAACAACTTTGCAAAAGTTGTTAAGTATGGAGCTTGATTTACCCTTGTAATTTTCTGTGGTAAAAGCGCACATTTGTAAGGCCCCCACTATGAGGAGAAGCCATCATGCGTGAAGGAAAATCACGTCGCCAAAAACCAAAATTTTCACGGCAAAAAATCAGGGGCAACTTTAGGGGCCTCGGGGGCGGAAGCCCCCGAGACTTTTTTTTTTCCCTCGCTGGAATATTCCTTTTCGCCGAAAAATATTATCGCCGGACGGCGGCCGGAAAGTGGTCGGAAAACAACCGTCGGTTGGCCGATGGCCGGTAGTCAATGACCGGTGGCCAGTGGTCGGAAGTCAATGGACGGTGGCCGGTGGCCGAATTCAAAAGTGGACTTGTCTTCTCAAGGGCGGCCACACATGGGCGGATTGGAGGGTCCGATTTGGACTTATCTACACAAGGGCAGCTACACATGGCTGCCTCTCATGAGAGAGGGCAGCCCTTTTGGCCTATAAAAGGAGGCCATTTCTACACACATTTCATAGTGTGAAGTTGATGCAACAAGGTGAGTGTGAGGTGGTGAGAGTGAAGCAAGGTGGGAGCTCCATTAAGGGTATAATCCCTTTGTAAACTACTTCTTATTTTGAAGTACTAAAGCCATTGAGTGGCTGCTTTTCTGTGGACGTAGCCCACATTGGGTGAACCACGTATATCGTGTGTACTCTCTCTCTCTCTCTCTCTACTCTATAATCTCGTGTATGTAAATCTGTATCTCTCCATTAAGTAATCTACTCAATTATCTATTTAGCTACGTCTTATTTCCTAACAACTGGTATCAGAGCAAGGTTTGCTCATAGATTAATTATCTGAAGGAAAGGATTCCTTGAATTGAGTGGGAGTTATGGCGGAGGAAGGGAAGCTCAAGATTGAGAAGTTCAACCGCAAAAACTACCAACATTGGAAGATGCAGATTGAAGACTATCTCTACCAGAAGGACCTCTATTTGCCACTAGGCGGTCTTGCGAAGAAGCCCGCAACAATGGCAGATGAAGCATGGATTGTCCTTGATTGAAAGGCACTGGGAACAATCCGGTTAAGCTTGGCGTCAACGGTGGACTTCAATGTTTCGGAGATGAAGACCACGGAGGACTTGATGAAGTCACTTGACGACTTCTACGAGAAACCATCGGCATCCAATAAGGTATTTCTTATGAAGCGCTTGTTCAATCTAAAGATGGCAGAGAATGGTTCAGTTGCAGAACACCTAAATGAATTTAACACAAACATAAGTCAACTTCGATCGGTGAAAATCAATTTCGATGACGAAGTGTGAGCTCTCCTTATACTATCATCTCTACCGGATAGTTGGGACAGCCTTGTGATGGTTGTAAGTAATTCTATTTTTGGTACAAATACTCTTAAGTTTGATAATGTTGTGGGTGTTCTCCTAAGCGAGGAAATACGAAGGAGAAGCACAGGAGAATCATCAAGTGTTGCACTATTAGTGGAAACAAGAGGAAGGCCTAAGGAGAGGTTCAAAAACCAAAAGGGTCGTGATCGGGCAAGGCGGAGCGAGTCACGCACAAAGTCAGTTCTTGAATGTTGGAACTGCGGCAAGAAGGTCCACGTCAAGAAGGATTCTTGGTCCAAGAAGAAGAAGGAGACAGAGTCTCAAGACAACAAGACAACATCGGAGGCCAATGTGGCAGGTAAAGTAGAACAAGATGCTCTAATTCTCTCAGTAGACAATGTGTCTAATTCCTGGATAGTAGATTCTGGGGCTTAATTCCGTGCGACACCACACAAGCAACATTTCCAAGACAACACCAAAGGTAATTTTGGGTATGTATACTTGGGAGATGATGAAGCTTGTGAGATTGTCGGCAAAGGTACAGTTTCTGTCAAAACTGCTAACGGAAATGAGTGGAAGCTTAAAGATGTTAGGCATGTTCCTTCTCTTCGTAAAAAATTAATCTCTACAGGACAATTGGACGATGAAGGTCACAACATTGCATTTGGAAACAAACGGTGGAAGATCTCAAAGGGATCTTTGGTGGTTGCCAAGGGAGAAAAGGTCGGTACACTTTACTTGTGTACTGTTAGCACGGAACCTTCAGCTTGTGCAGCAACTACAAAAGTTGACAGTGCAGTGTGGCACTACCGGCTTGGGCATATGAGTGCCAAAGGAATGCAAATCCTTCAAACAAAGAAGCTTCTACCAGGTTTGAAAGAAGTGGACTTAGAGTTCTGTGAAGATTGTGTTTATGGTAAACAAAAGAGGGTAAAATTTCAAAAATCAAGAAATGAAAGAAAAAATAAAAAACTTGAGTTGGTTCATTCTGATGTTTGGGGTCCTGCAAGTACACCATCACTTGGTGGCTCATTATACTATGTAACATTCATAGACGATGTGACTAGAAAAACATGGGTTATGTCATGAAGAATAAATCCGATGTATTTTCCATATTTCAAAGGTGGAAAGCCTTTGTGGAGAATGAAACATGTACCAAGGTTAAATGCCTCAGATCCGACAATGGAGGTGAATATTGCAACCAAGCTTTTGAAAGCTTTTGTGCTAGCAATGGAATTTGGAGGCAAAGGACAACCCCAAGGACACCTCAGCAAAATGGTATTTTGGAAAGGATGAACAGGACAATCATGGAGCGAGCACGAAGCATGCGGCTACATGCAGGCCTACCGCTTGAGCTTTGGGCGGAAGCTGTAAGTACGTCTGTGTACTTAATCAATCGGTCACCCTCAACGGCATTGGATGGGGGAGTTCCAGAAGAGGCATGGACATGTAAATCGGTGAATTATGTATTTCTCAAAGTGTTTGGGTGTGAGGCTTTCATGCACATAGATAGAAGCCTAAGATCAAAGCTAGATGCAAAGTCCAAAAAGTGTTTCTTCATTGGCTATGGAGAAGGTGACTTTGGGTATTGCCTATGGAATCCTTAAGATGGTAAAATCTTAAGGAGTAGGGATGTAATTTTTAACGAACAAAATATGTACAAAGATTACTTGGAAAGAAAACTAACAAAAGAAACAAGTGATGAGTACATGGAGCTTGAGGATGGTGAAGACTCAAGGACTGCAAACGGTGACAATGTGCAACAACGTCAACCAAATGAGGAGCCTCAACCTATTCCCCGAAGATCTACAAGTGCAAGTAGACCTCCAGAAATGTTTGTTCCTTCCTTCAACCATCTCTTGATCTCAGATTCTGGAGATCCAGAATCATACGAAGAAGCTATGCAACATGAATCCAAAGAAGAATGGACGAAGAGCATGCAAGTGGAGATGGAATCACTACATCGCAACCAAACATGGGATTTGGTTGAGTTGCCTAAAGGTAAGCGGGCACTTCAAAACAAATGGGTGTACAAGCTGAAGGAAGAAGAAGGTGGGAAGAAAAGGTACAAGTCTAGGCTTGTGGTAAAAGGGCTTTCTCAAAAGAAAGGTATTGACTTCAATGAAATATTTTCTCATGTTGTAAAAATGAACTCAATTAGGCTTGTCTTAAGCCTTGTGGCTGCTCATGATCTAAATCTCGAGAAAATGAATGTAAATACGGCATTCCCTCACGGTGACTTAGAGGAGGAAGTCTACATGCTTCAACCAAAGGGGTATGAAGTAAAAGGTAAGGAGAAAATCGTTTGCAGATTAAAGAAGAGCTTGTATGGTTTAAAGCAAGCATCAAGACAATGGTTCTTGAAGTTTGATTGATGGATGTTGGATCATGGATTCACAAGATGCAACGCGGATCACTGCGTCTACACGAAGAATTTGGGAGATGGGAAATTCCTCATCCTAATGTTGTGTTGAGATGTCGAGCTCTACATCTTGAGCTGGCATACACTACGGGTCTTGGCTGCTTATGGAATTTACTCACTGGCACGTTAGGTGATCGACACGGAGGATCTCTGCCAGTGATTCTACAGCTAGACTACACTTATAGTGCCAGCCTAGTACGCTTCTAGCGAGTTCACACTTAGTGACCGCATCTACATATGTGATACTTTTCAGTTTTAGCACTTAGTCATTTTGTACTCTCTTTTCTGTGAGAAGAAGAAGAAGAAGCTTTCCATCTCTATGTGGTGTGTGATTGTCTTGTGTAACTCTCTTGCATCCTCTTTCTTTACATGGTATCAAAGCCTGGTGCAGGCAAGAGAGGCTAAGAGAGCAAGAGCATCACAATCCCTTTGTTCGCAATCCACGCGACCAAGTTTCTGAACAGGTCTCCAAAGTGCAGTACATAGAGATTTACTATACAAGTACAGTGGTTGTATGTACGCTTGATTGTGGACACTCGTTGAGTGTAGAAAGCGTTACAGGTACCACAATAACAGGTTCAAAATATTTGTAGGTTTTTGTAGATTGCACCTATTTTGTAGATTGCAGCTATTTTGTCTTAGTGCTTCAAGATGTCTGACGGTTTCAGTCAGATTGTTACTGAGAAGCTTGAGAAAAATAACTACCTTGCATGGAAGTTCAGAATAACTAATTTCCTAAAGGGAAAAGGTTATTGGGACTATGTAGAAGGAGACAATGAAAAGGAACCAGAGATTCCCGAGGCAAATGCTACAGTAGAACAAAGAAAATCTTTGAGGGACTGGCAAGAAGGCCAGAGCAAAGTGATGTATTGGCTTTCTATGAGCATCACAGATGGCATGATGGGCTATCTACAGGATGCTGAAACCCCCGCCATTGCATGGAAAAACTTAGGCAGAGTGTTCGAGGTGAACACCAAGGCTAGGAAGCTTCAACTAAAGTTGGAGCTAAATCAGGTTAAGAGGAACAACCTCTCCAAGCCTTGGTGTTCGAGGTGAACACCAAGGCTAGGAAGCTTCAACTAAAGTTGGAGCTAAATCAGGTTAAGAGGAACAACCTCTCCATCAATGATTATGCCTTGAAGATCAAGAGTATCATTGAGGCTCTTGGATCTATTAAAGTCTCAGTGGAAGACGATGACATTGTCCATGCATGCTTGGATGGCGTAGGAGATGAGTATGTACATTTCAGGTCTTCCATGAATACAAGAGACGACATCCCCGTGTTCCAAGATTTGATTTCTATGCTTATTCTTGAGGAGAAGAACCTTGACACATCTTCTTCTCATGGCAGAAATAATTTTGAACAGGCCTTCTATTCTAACTCCAACAGAGGTAGATGTAGAGGTCGTGGTTGAGGCCCAAGTGGTTGCAGGGGCCAATTTCAAGAAGGTCAATCAAATCAAAACAATACAGGTGGCAGGGGAAACCAGTCTCAAGGCAAGGGGAGTCAAAGAGGTCGTGGTGCAGGATCAAGCAGGCAGAAACGTACTACAGATAGCAGAGAATGTTGGACTTGTGGTGAAAGAGGTCACATGTCACATGACTGTCCAAAGGGAAAAGCAAGTGGAAAGAGAGAACAAGGCAACTATGCATCTACTAGCAGAGATGCAGATGACAACAAAAACGAGCACATGTTTGTTATGCAGCATGTAATGAATACAATGACTGTAGAGAATTCCACCCAAGATGATGTTTGGTATGTGGATTCAGGTGCCTCTAATCACATGACGTCTCGTGGAGAGTGGTTTAGAGATATGCGCAAACCAGATGTGTCAGGCTATGTGCAGACAGGAGATGACACAGCTCACCCCATTGCTCATGTAGGGGACATACCTCTAAATACGAAGAGTGGCAAATCAAAGTACTTAGCAGATGTACTTCATGTCCCAAACATTACAAAGAATATTGTTTCTGTTGGACAAATGGTTGAGCAGGGTTTGCAGATTCGCTTCAATCCAAATGACTATTATATAGAAGATTTCCAGAATGGTTGTAAGCTGATCACAGAGGGCGAATGTGTGGGCAGAATGTTTACGCTTAATGTAGACATGCCTAAGGTTTAAAGCTGCATTATTTTCACAGAGCACAGGTGTTGTGGCTGATGTTGACATTTGACACAAATGCATTGGCCATGTCAATGAGCAGAGATTGCGCAGCATGCAATCAAAACAGATTGTAAAAGGTTTGCCCAAATTCAAGGTCGATGGTATGCATAAAGTGTGTGCAGCATGCCAGTTTGGAAAACAGTCAAAGGGCTCATTTCCACATGAGTGCAATGTATATAAAAAGCCACTTGAGGTGGTGCACACAGATGTTTGGGGTCCAACCAATACTGCAAGTATACATGGTTGCAGGTATTATGTCTCTTTCATTGATGACCATACAAGGAAAGTATGGGTCTACTTCATGCGTAACAAAAGTGAAGTGTTTGGTCACTTTCAAGACTTCAAAGTCATGATTGAGAAGGAGACAGATATTCAAATCAAGACATTGAGGTCAGATGGAGGGGGAGAGTACTTCTCCAACGACTTTTCATATTTTCTGCGAATGCATGGTATACGTAGGCAGTTTACATGCAGATATACTTCACAGCGGAATGGGGTCGCAGAAAGGAAAAACAGGCACATTGCATAGGTTGCATGTGCATTGATGAATGACAAGAACATGCCTCATCATTTTTGGGTTGAAGCTATAAATACAGTTGTGTACATTATGAATAGGACACCTACAGCTGCGGTGCATGATGTAACGCCTGAGGAAAAGTTTATAGGTACAAATCTTGATTTGGCACACTTGAAAGTGTTTGGCTGCATAGCTTACGTGCATATACCAGATGAGTTGCATAGGAAATTGGATCCTAAAGCAGAGAAATGTATTCTTGTGGGATATTTTCTTGAACAAAAGGTGTACAGGTGCTACAATCCTACTACACGAGAATTACGAGTGAGCAGAGATGTAGTCTTTGATGAGATGAGTAGCTGGTACAGTAATGCACATGGCACTATTGGGGCTGATGTAAAAGATGATGTGGTTCTACAAAATATGAGGCCACAGTCACAGGTTTTGAGTGGACCACAAGAGTCCTCTTCTCGGGGCTCTGTTGAGAATCCATGGAATGGTAGACTACGTACGCAGGTTACTCCACCAGAAGGTGCAGGGAATGTATCACAAAAAGGAAAGGAAAAGGTTGATGAACCTCCCTTTATGGCTGATGCATCATCAGGTTTTTCACATGTAGACATGGATTCATATGGTTCTGAACAAAGTCTTGATGAGGAATTTGGAATTCCGACTGTCAGGACACCTGGTGTAAGGAAAGTACAAGAAGATGTTAGAGGTCAAAGGAGTGACCCAGGACCGTGCAAATTTAACAGAGTCAGAAATCCAGTTTAGAAATTGACTTATGATGGGTATCTAGCTCATCACCAAGCCTACATGGCTAAGGTGATACAAGATGTGGAGCCCACATGTTTTGAGGATGCAGTTGGAAATGTGCATTGGGATGATGCAATGAATGAAGAGATGGCTGCATTGGAAACAAACGACAGATGGAATTTGGTGCCATTGCCAAGTGGCAAGAAAGCTATTGGCTGTAAATGGGTGTATAAAGCCAAGCATAAGGATGATGGTAACATTGAGCGTCACAAGGCAAGGCTGGTCGCAAAGGGTTATGCACAGACGTATGGCATAGACTATGAGGAGACCTTTGCTCCAGTGGCAAAGATGACAACTATGAGAGCTGTTATAGAAGTGGCTGCATCTAGAGGATGGATTATGCATCAAATGGATGTAAAGAATTCCTTCTTGAATGGTGAGTTGCAAGAGGAAGTGTATATGGATCAGCCACTTGGTTATGTCAATCCAGGTTACCCAGATTATGTATGCAGACTTCTCAAAGCTTTGTATGGTTTGAAGCAGGGCTCTACAGCATGGTATGAAAGGATTTCCAAGTATCTTGTCAGTATTGGGTTTAGGAGAGCTCATGCTGATCATTCACTCTATGTACATGAGAGTGATGTGGGTATTGTGGTCATTACCATATATGTAGATGACCTTATTATTGTGGGTGACAATGCTATGGAGATTGACCATGTGAAGGGTCTTCTCAAACAGGAGTTTGAAATGAAAGATTTGGGCAAGTTGTGCTACTTTCTTGGCATTGAGGTGATCAGGACTCCGGAGGGTGTATGGCTGTCACACAGAGACAGTATGCTTTGGACATGTTGTCAAAGTATGGTATGGCTGATTGTAAGCCAATTTATATTCCCTTAGATGTGAATGCAAAGTTGAGTGCAAAGAAGGGTGATGTTATTGAGGATGTCAAGATGTATAAGAAGATTGTGGGTAGTCTAATCTACTTGACTATCACGAGGCCAGACATGAGCTACACAGTAGGCTTGGAGAGTCAGTTCATGCAACTTCCGAAGAAGCCACATTTGGATGGAGTACGACGCACACTTCGGTATGTGCAAGGGACTCTTGACTACGCATTGTTCTATGCAGCAGATGCGCCATTAGCATTGTATGGGTATACAGATGCATACATGTTGTATGTTGATGACATGTTGATTGCAAGTGCTAACATGCAGGACATCAAAGACCTAAAAGAGGAGCTGTCTAAATCTCTTTCAATGAAAGATTTAGGTGCTGCAAAGAGGATACTTGGTATGAAAATATCAAGGGACAGGACGAAGAAGACAATAAAGCTATCTCAAGATGATTACATCAAGAAGGTACTAGAAAGGTTTGCAATGCAAAATGAAAAATTAGTTTCTACATCTTTGGATGGTCATTTTAAACTAACGAAGGATATGTGTCCAAAGGCACAAGAGGAGATAGCCTATATGTCTAAAGTTCCATATGCTGCAGTGGTAGGTTCTCTAATGTATGCTATGGTCTGGACAAGGCTAGACATTGCACATGTAGTGGGAGTTGTGAGTAGGTTCATGGACAACCCAGGTAAAGAGCATTGCCAAGCTGTGAAGTGGATACTTAGGTATCTAAAAGGGACAACAAAAAATTCTTTTTATTTTGGAGGAACGGATATTTTTTTAGAAGGGTATGCTGATGCAGATATGGCAGGTGATAAAGATACTCGAAGGAGCACTACTGGCTATGTGTTCACGGTTGCAGGCACATCAGTAAGCTGGGCTTCAAAGCTGCAAAAAGTGGTTTCACTTTCTACCATGGAAGTAGAGTATGTAGCAATGACGGAGGCAAGCAAAGAAATTCTGTGGCTTCACAGATTCTTAGAAGAGCTTGGATTCAAACAAGACAATTGTGTCTTGTACAATGATAGCCAAAGCGCTATCCATCTTGCGAAGAACTGAGCCTTTCATTCAAGGACAAAGCACATTGAGGTGAGATATCACTTCATATGCACTCTTTTGGAAGAGGGACAGCTAAAGCTAGGAAAGGTGCATACAAGTGAAAATCCTGCAGACATGTTTACAAAGGTGGTCAACAAGGAGAAGTTGAGCTTTTGCTCATCTTCAATTGGCATTCAAGGATAAGAAGCCAGGATGGAAAGCAGTCTCACACGTTTGGTTTGGATATCAGGCTCCAAGTGGGAGATTGTTAAGTATGGAACCTAATTTACCCTTGTAATTTTCTGTGGCAAAAGTGCACATTTGTAAGGGCCCCACTATGAGAAGAAGCCATCGTGCGTGAAGGAAAATCACGTTGCCAGAAACCAAAATTTTCATGGCAAAAAATCAGGGGCAACTTTAGGGGCCTCGGGGGCGGAAGCCCCCGAGACTTTTTTTTCCCTCACCGGAATATTCTTTTTCGCCAAAATATTATGGCCGGACGGCGACCGAAAGTGGTCGGAAAACAACCGTCGGTTGGCCGGTGGCCGGTAGTCAATGGCCGATGGCCAGTGGTCGGAAGTCAATGGCCAGTGGCCGAATTCAAAAGTGTACTTGTCTTCTCAAGGGCGGCCACACATGGGCGGATTGGAGGGTCCGATTTGGACTTATCTACACAAGGGCGGCTACACATGGCTGCCTCTCATGAGAGAGGGCAACTGTTTTGGCCTATAAAAGGAGGCCATTTCTACACACATTTCATAGTGTGAAGTTGATGCAACAAGGTGAGTGTGAGGTGGTGAGAGTGAAGCAAGGCGGGATCTCCATTAAGGGTATAATCCCTTTGTAAACTACTTCTTGTTTTGAAGTACTAAAGCCATTGAGTGGCTGCTTTCCCGTGGACGTAGCCCACATTGGGTGAACCACGTATATCGTGTGTACTCTCTCTCTCTCTCTCTCTCTCTCTCTCTCTCTCTCTCTCTCTCTCTCTCTCTCTCTCGCTCTCTCTCTTTCTCTCTCTCTCTCTCTCTCTCTCTCTCTCTACTCTATAATCTCGTGTATGTAAATATGTCTCTCTCCATTAAGTAATCTACTCAATTATCTATTTAGCTACGCCTTATTTCCTAACAAAAGTAGGTCTGGCCGCCTAATTTAGACTTCCCGCTTCCATCTTCCGATTTCATTGAAATTTTTTATGCTTGTCTGCCTTGTCTTTCTTATCACCACCGTGTCTTCCGTTTTTCCATCTCAGCTCCTTTGTTATTTATTATTAATTTATGATTTGTTTATTGAAAAAATAAAAGAAAATAGAAAAATGTGCAAAGTGAGAATCCAATAATTAAGAAATTTCATTGAAAAACACAGCTTTATTGTTTTTTGTTGGATTTCTTCATTTTTTAAGTCTCATTATCAAGAAAAATGATGAAAAATAACAAGAAAGGACTATTTTTTATGATTTTCTGATAGTATATACACTATTTACACTCATCGGGAAGATATTATCAGTGGATTTTCCCTTGATGATGAATTATAAGGGCATTATTAGGTAATTTTGCAAAAATCATACGTTAATATCGAACTTTTTTCTCTCTCTTCAAACATTGCCCTTAATTACTTAGTGCCCTTTCACCCCTCCTAGATGGCGTACTCCGGGACGACTTTATGCATGGGTTGAACAATGGTGTCTTATGCATATCCGTGGTTGGCTCTACCATGCTTTGAATATCAATGCAATTCAAACCACTATGCTATGCAAGAGCTGGGTCTTGAGTAGTTAGCTCAAGGGTTTCTGATGTCGAGGCTTTCTGGTGCTGTCTTCCAAAGAGCAAATCTTGTAGCTTATGTGCTCTCTGTTTGATTGTACCATCAGGATGCTTCATCATGCTGATTGCTTGAGCTGTTGGTAGCACTTTTGATTGTTGTCAAGCTTTTTCTCACCATTGGTCGGTTGGTTTGCTTGGTGTGGTGGAGTCTTTTGAGACTTAACTCTCCATTGCTTGATTGGTTTTATGGTTTGTGAAGAAGATAAGTGCCCCTTTTTTGCCAAATCCATTTCAAGTTAGGTTCCTTGCTCAAAAATGTTCGTCTCTGTTTTTTGACCCTTGGACCTTTCTTTGGTTTTTTTGGTGATGTTTTGGGCACCCAGATTTGAATCGGCTTATCCTTAAGCTATGCTTTTGGTACCCATATTTGCCTGACTCCTTGCATGCTACTTGTAGCATTTGCTTGTCAAGAGGATGGAGAAGATTGATTACTTTGTGGTTTGGTCTGTTGATTGCTTCCTTTCCATTCCTCCTTGCTTGGTGCAATTGGAACAATGAGTTTCCCTCCTTTAGGTGATAGCTTGAGCTCATTTGTATCCCAATCTGGTACTGCTTTGTATGTTTGCATCCAGGGAATTCCAAGAATTATCATCTCATTCATGTGTTCATTTCATAATCATACAAACTAATGAGCACATGAACATCCATGTACTGTCACGTTCAAGTTGACTACTCCCAATGTTGGGATTGGGTTCTTGTTGCATCCTTTGATTGTCGTTATTCCTGCTGTCAAAGACTCACTTGTTGCTTTCTTGTACGTGGAATAACTAATTGCATTTACTCTAGCACTTGTGTCGACCAAAGCATTAGTGCTATGATTGTGGAGTTGTACTTTGATGTGCAGGTCTATTCCACCTAACCATTCATCATCTGTTGAAACTGCATCTTTAGGCAATTCCCATTGTCGTTCATTTACTCACACAGTGTTGATGGGAATCGATATCTGTTGATTCCCGAAGAGCAGCTTTCCGTTTGAGTACCCGAAGTCGAGCTTCCTCTTGGGCTTCATCAATAACTTGTTGTCATTTAATCCTCCTTTGCTTGGCTGCATGCATTCTTTCTAGCAATTCATTGGTTAGCGACAAATTGTATTTGTTTAAACGGCATTGACTAATCCAATTAGCCATTGGTTCACCATCTAGGGTGGACAACTTTACTGCTCCACTTGGAGATACATCTTCAATGATAAACGGTCCGTTTTGCTTTTTCTTAAACTTGGGAATGTGTTGCTTAAGGGAATAGACTAAAACTAAGTCCCCTTTCTTGAAGATTTTTGTTATTAGATGGGAATCAAAAAACTGTTTTTGTTTTCGCTTTTGTGCATAGATGTGAGCTACGGCAATTAGCGTTTGCTCATCTAGATTTTCTAAATCTTCAAGTCTTTCTGACAATTCATGTATAGTCCACTCAAGATCCTTAGCTACCCTTAATGTTGGCAATAGATATTCTATTGGCAATCTCGCATCAAGACCATAAACAAAGTTAAAGGGTGTAGCATTTAAAGCTGTTTTGAATGAAACTCGATAAGCCCATAGAGTTGCATAGAGACTCATTTCCCTGTCTATCCTTTCTAAACTAACCACTTTAGTCAGTACCGAGATAAGAATTTTATTCGTGTGTTCAGCTTGTCCGTTTGGCTGTGGGTGATAGGGAGCTGATTTCTTATGGATGACCATAAACTTATTAAGCAAATACTCGATTACTTCATTGAAGAAATGAGTTCCCTGATCACTGCCAATTTCTATTGGTAGTCCATATCTCGTGAATACATACTCATATAAGAATGCGATAGTGATTATGGTATCATTCTTTTGAGTTGCTTTAGCCTCAGTCCACTTGGTCAAATAGTCCGTAGCTACAATGATATATTGAGCTTGGGTTCTATAAGCAGGTGGTTGTATCGACCCAACAAAATCTATCCGCCATTTTGCAAAATCTCTAGCCCCCATCATTGGTCTTAAGAGAATGCTATCTACACGTGTTGGCAATTTTGCTCGTGACAAGCATCACACCTTTGAATATATTCTATGGTATCTGCAAAAAGTGTTGGCCACCATATGCTTGGCATTAAGATTTCTCTTGCGGTGGTCTCACTAGAAAAGTGACCCCCAGCTAATGCAGCATGTGCTTTTTCTATAATTTGAATATACTCGTCTTCATTTTCACAAAGACGCAAATGTTGATCTTTACCTCTCTAATACAATTGGTTCCCAATAAGAGCTTAGTCTCTTGCTTCAATTTCATTTGCTCTTTGACGGCATTTACTCATATCCTCAGGAAATGTTTGTCTTGATAAGTAAGTAACCAGATAGTTACTCCACTTAGGAACAAGCAACATTTGGAACAGAGTTACATGAGGTATGGGTGTCTATTTCTGACATTGAGGACAATCCTCTACAAAAGATCGAACATCACTCCTCATAGTCGGCCAAAATACTCCAAGTCGCAAGATTCTTTGCATAGTTTGGTCTTCCACAAAGTGAAGTCCTACTATGGTAATATGTGTTTGACTTAGGTAGTGGTTTTTCTCCTCAGGATTAATACATAAGTATACCATCTTGATTTCTTTTGTATAGCCTACCATCTAGTAATTGATACATAGTCGATTGCTTGATTGATCCGATTGTAATAGGAAGTGGTATTTATGAATCCACTTGAGCTATTAACATCAATGATACCATGTTTTCCGACCATCGAGGTATCATTTCCACGGAGAAAAAATAGGCATCTGGTAGATCATCGTCTACCCCTTTAAGTGATTCTCTTGAAATAGTCCTTGACAAATGATCTGCTCTTTGATGCGTAGTGCCATTTTTACAACCATAGTGAAATCAAATTCTAGAAGAATGATGAACCATCTCACTATTCCTCCTGTGCTGCATGGCTTGGTGACCAAATACAACAAAGCTTGGTGGTCTACAAAGAGCACAAACTCGTTGGCTAATAGGTAATGTCTATACTTTTTAACGACATACATCATTCCTAACCCTTCTCTTTTAGCGGTAGTGTAATTCTTTTCTGCCATGTTCAATTGTCGCGGCTAGCATAAGAAATAGGAAAGTCAATTTTCCCATCTCCTGGTTGATCTAGTATACAACCTATGGGAAAATTGGAATCATCTACATGTATGTGGAATATCTTATTCCAATCTGGTGCTCTCATATTGGAGCTGAGGTGAGAGCTTGCTTAAGCTTCATAAAGGATTCTTCACATATCTTGGTCCATTCAAAGTGTGTAATCAAGCTATACATGGGTGTTGCAATTATAGCGTACATGTAACTGAACCATCTGTAATATCCACAATGGCCCATGAAGGCTTGAACCCCCTTGACTGTTGTTGGTCTAGGAAAATCAGTAATGACATGAATTTTTCAATATCAGTAGCTATGCCATTTTTAGAAACTATATGTGCAAGAATTCTTCCTTGTCTACCAATGAATGTGCACTTTTCAGGATTTAGGAAAATCCTATAAAGTCTACATTTTTTGAATACCTTTTTGAGGTGTTCAAAATGATCAGCTCGGATTCATGAATGTACGCATAGATCATCCATGTATACTTCCAAGAATTTTCTCAGATATTCTTTAAAAGAATGTCTCATCAATCTTTGAAAGGTGGTTGGAGCATTAGTTAACCCAAAAGGCATAACCCAATAGACAAAAATACCCCATTCCGTTGCAAAAGCAGTTTTATGCTGATCTTTTGGGTCAACCAGATATTGATTGTATCCCAAAAATCCATCTAAGAAACTGTAAGCTTCTTTCCCATCAACTCATTCTAAAACATTCTCAGTGATTGGAAGAGGAAAGTTGTCTCTAATGGTAGTTGCATTCACTTTTTTGAGATTGACACACACTCGTAATTTTCCATTCTTTTTGGGTACTTCCACAATTAGAGACACCTAATCTATGTGTTCAATTTTGTAAATGAATTCGATTTCCTTTAGTTTCTCAATCTCTTCCTTGATTTTCCTGGCAAATGTTTCATTATATGTGTATGGCCTTTGCCTACTTGGTTTTGCATCATCTCTCATGGGTATGGTATGCGGACAAATTTTTGGATCAACACCCTTGAAATCCTTGTAAGACCAAGAAATATATGTCGGTATCCTTTTAGCAAGCTTATAAAAAGCTCTTCTTCTTCCTCTCTTAGGTCGTTTGCAATGTAGGAAGGCCTAGGTTCTTCCCCTGGTTCAACCAAGTCTATCTTTTTCGCGTTCTCTGGCCCTTCGTAGGACTCACCTTGTTTCCGTAATTCCCTAACAGGTTGTTTGACTATGATTTTTTGATCTTGGAGAGTATACTTTTTGTAATGGGAGGGAACACTCATTATATCCTTACCATCCTCTTCTGTGGTTTCCATTTCGGTCGTATATGTCTCCTTTAGAGCTTTTTTCAACTCTTGATATCTCCTTTTCCGCTCAACTTGTGTCATGATTGGCTCCTTGCCCTGTTTGTTTGGCTTTGCTTGAGTAGCCTTCCTTGTTTTTCTCGATGTTTTTAACATTTTTTATTTTTATTTGAAGTATATCTGCCAGTGATTTTGTCCTTGACACAATCATGTGCCTCTATCTGCATCAAGAATTGTGTTCTACTAGAGACTGATGGCATAGGTCATGTTTTCACGTTTTTGGTGTCTCTTTTTTGTCTAGACCATTTTTGTCTTCTTGATTTCTGGTTAGGAAATTCAAAAAACTTTTCCTCCCCTCCTTTCAAGAGTAGCTTAGTTCTCACATGTTCTTTTTCTGACCCCGAATCTTTTGAGATAGTTGAGTGTTCGTCTAACTCATCTGTTGCATCGTAGAAGAGATCTGAAAAGACTTGTTGAGCTTTCATCAAGTCCCTGGGTTCCTCATTTTCACCTTCACTATTGACAAGTGAAATCATTTGGATGGGAATTTGGCTTCAAGTACAGATAATTGTTTCCCCAATCTTGGATAAGTTGTACCTATCGCATGAAAGGTCTTCCCAATTTGATTTCATAATTGAGTTTTTTCCCAAAGTCTATGGAAAAAGTATGTTGATATTCAATTCCAGAGGAATTGACTATCACTTTTTCAAGCAGCCCTAATGGTCTCTCAATGTGTCCGTTAGCCAATTGCAATTTCATTCGAGTTTGTTTAATGGCTGGTTGTCCTTAGGATTCCCATACTACTTTCGTGGCTATGGCTATGCCTGCTCCACTATCTAGTATTGCCATGTTTTCAATGTCATTATATTTCACTGGAAGGGTTGTGTTTCCTTCTTCTCCTTCGTAATATTCTCCAACCTTGTTTATTGATCTACCACCACATCGGATTTTTCTTTAGTGTCTCTTACCACAAGATCCTCAGGGTTTACCATACTTTTGAGCTTGGGTTTTCTTTTTTCTAGCATTTCTTGCGTGATTCTTACCAAATTTTGATAAGCTTCAACCGTAGTTGCTTCCATGTCTGGAGAAGGATAGTTTTTCTATTTGTTTTCCATGTTTTGGCCTCCTTTAAGTCCTACTTGGTAGGCCTCCAAGGGTGCATTAATAGGCTCAAAAATTTTATCAACCAAAATGGATCCTCTATATTTTACCATTGTTTCCTTGATTTCACTTCCAGTTTCTTTCACCTTTTCCTAGAATAGCTTTTTTGCTTTCTCCTCGATTTCAGACCGTTGTTTCTGTTTTCTCATCTCATATCTTTTGCTTCTGCTTCTTTTCCGAATCATCAAAGGAGTTGTGTTTCTTTTTCTTAGCCTGGGATCTAGTGATTACCTTGATTGGAACAATCGGTTCACTCTCACATGAGCTACTAGGTATCACTTGGACTACATTTACTACTGTTTTACCCTTGTTTAAAGGATTTTTTGGACAATCTTCCGGAAAGTGTCCTCATTTTTTGCAACATTGTATGCAATAGGATTCAATTGGCTTGAGGTTTTTGTCAGGCTCTGGGCATTCATTTTTCCAATGATTATCTGCACCATAGTTGTGACAGTTTCCCATTGTTGGCTTAATCATGGGAGGTCTGACACCTTGATTAGCTACATAATACATTGGTGCAAGCTTTAGTGGATTGTAAGTCATGGTTTCTTCCATTGGTGGTGGATGTGAATTATATCAATCTCCTTCTACTATTACTGTAGATGGACTAGGCTCCGCATATGGTGTAACAGCCACTAATACTTGTTCATCTATGGCTCCTTCAGAGTGCATGTACTTTACATGCACTACATTATGTCCTGGATACGGAGGTTGTTGACCCAACACAGGTTGAGGTCTTTCCATACCCATCGGTGGTATTTGAGCTTGGGCCATATTAGGCTGATATCTGTACATGGGTTGTCCTTGTGGCCTCATAGGCACGTACTGAACATTCCCATCATACTTTGGTCAGAAGTAGCACTCGTGGGTCTCATGGTTGGTCCATTTACTCTCGATTTCACACCATTTATGTGGCCTAATTGGTTGTCCTTGTTGAGGTATCCCTTGTCCTGGTCCCCTCATAGGTGCTTTTTGAATGTTTTTCATCATGCCGTTCATCCTTTTTGAATGTTGTTCATCAGGTCGTTCATCCTTTTGAGCATAGCTTCTATGGCTGAAAGTGGTGCTGCAGCAGCCGTTCCCACTTATGCTAGTTTAGTGGATGTTGTTTTCTCTCTTTCGTTATCTTTAGGGACATCTTCTTCATTGAAAATATCACAATTGTCTCCTAAGTCAATAGAATCCGTCACACACTCCTCTAGGGTTGTATGCTTCTTACTATAGAGTATAGCATGAAGTTCTTTGTTTAGCAGTCCCTCTAGAAACAAAGATACGAGTTGTTCTTCTGCAGATATCTCTAGCCTTGGGCATCTGGCAATGTATTGTTTCATTTGAGTTGCACAATCCCTAACAGACTCACCATGTTTCTATTTAAAGCTGTGGATTTGAGATACCATATTATGTTTGATCCCCGTTTTGAAACAAAGCAGCTATACAAATCCTTGAGCTAAAGTGTTCGAGTGCATGATTGACCTTGGTGGTTTTGGAACCATGTCAATGCTTTTCCTTCTAATGTCATTCTTAATCCCTTGAATTGAGTAAGGAAATCAAATATACGTTCTGCTCTGAGCACTTGCTTAAAGCTTGATAATGGTCGTATGGATCCCTTGATCCACTGTATTTTCTAACCCATTTCTAAAAATCAGTTGGTCTGACACGTCTGTTTGGTTCAACTCCCGATCTCTTGGAAGTTGGTACTGTTTGCGAGTCCTTCAAACCAGTCTATTGGAAATAGTGACTCATGTAGCCCTGGACTGGCCTTAGTGTCACCCGGTTTTCTTCATGATGAGGTGGTTTTTGGTTTCTAAACATTACTCTCAGATGATCTCTCATCGTGTTCATCTCTTAAAATTGTTTCTAGTGCTTGTCTCAATATCCAATACCTTAAGGAATACCCTTGATATTTGTTTTGTTCTACCTCCTCATGAGTCATCATAACAAAGTTGTTGTTATAACAATCCCTAAACAGGTAGGTTGGTGTGATCCCTTATCTTTGATCTTGAAGATATAGGTGATCTTTATGGCCGTTAGTTGTCTTGATTGGGCATGTGAAGTCCATAGAATATATTTTACGTTTCTATCCTCCCAACAATAGACTACGATCCTAGTATTATCTGTACTAAGCCATTTCAAAGGCTTCAAATCTACTTGATTGTATCCCTCAAATTCTAAAGTTGGTGGTTCTTCTTTTGCTAACATATCTGGGATTATGGTGTTTACTTTCAAATCTACTTGATTGTATCCCTCAAATTCTAAAGTTTGTGGTTCTTCTTTTGTTGACATATCTGGGATTATGGTGTTTCCTTCTAATCCCCATTTGTCTATCACGTCAGGGTTTTTGACTTGTACATACTGAGTTCCGTTTTTATCCATGTACATTTTTCCTGGTTTGTCAGGCTTAATCTCTTCTTCGAACTCAATACCATGGTCATCAATGCGAATAGCATATGGGCCTCATTAGGGTCTAGGTAAACCTAAGTTCCATGGTGATTAGTCTTATAAAATGAGAGTATATGCTTATAGCGCATTGTCCTCCCGGATTCCGAGTAAGTCGAGTAAGAAGTCATTTCAGATGTTGAATCTGAAAAAGTGTCGATGACTTCTTTAAGAATAGTGTACAATGAATTGCCTTGATTCACGCTTTCTTCGGTGGATATTCTACTGGAGGTTTCTCTGAGTATTCCCTGATTTCCTAGTACACGACCAGATCTAAGGTTCATATAGATTTATGAAGCCTTGGATAGAGTACTTACCTTTGGATTGACTTGTTGTCATTTTACACTTTATTCGATTGCAACCTTCTGTCTAGCTACCGATTCCTCGTCTGCAACCTAATTCCTGTACAAATTTAATCAAGTTAGCTATTCTTCTATAAAGACAGTAGAGTTTTTGCTAGCTGTCGTGATTGGTCTATGTGTATCACTTCACATCGAGCTATGGGAGTCAAAAATTGACTTTCAGATTTGACTTTGGCAAAAAATCAAAGGATTAATCTGTAACTTGAAAACTCAGTGAACATGTACCAAATTTGGATCCGATTGAGCCCAAAATTGCCCGGTGGCTTTGTATTATGCTAGTCTAACACTGTACAAGTTCAAAAGTCAAAATTGATGTCTCTTTGTAGCAGTATTAAATAATCCTGATTATTTACTTTTGTGAGTGGTTTGGCAAGTATACAACCTCTTAAAGTCCCTGGACAAGTTTCAACAAGTTTGGAAAAATTCTATTCAAGTTTATCAACTGTTTTGTGTCTGCAGACCCTGATTTCATGAATTTGGCTTAAGTCTCACTTTTGTGATCCAAATTTCACCAAAATTGATTTGTGGGGTCTACTTGATATGCTTGACCTGGTGGTATACTCAAATTTGCAAATTTGTCAATTTTGGAAGCAGATGTAAATAATTGCGATTATATACTCCAGCTATATTTTTGTCCCAACTTTGACGCAGATCTATTAAGCACCTCAAGTTAAGGTCTCTAGCCAAGTTTCAACAAGTTTGGACAAGTTTTGGTCAAATGGTCATCAATTTTCTGTCCGCATACTAACTTTGCAAATTTGGTCACAATTTTCAATCCAATGATCCAAATCTTACCAAATTTGGTTTGTGGGCTTATTACAACATGGTAAAGCTAGTGGTATGCCAACTTGGTCAAAAAAGTTAAAAAATGGGATAGATGTAAATAATCACGATTATTTACAACTCGCAAATGTTTGCATCTTTTTGGTCAACTGAGGATGTACACATGTTTATCACATCAATATAAGCCTATGAGTCAAATTTCAACAAGTTTGGACAAATGTTTCCCCGATTTACACTCAAGATTCAGAAAGTCGGTATAAACTTTAGTTTTTACCCAGTTTTTTGTCAGTTTGGTGATCCAAATCTTTTGTGCCTTTACAAAAGTTGTTTGTACACATGCAATGAGTCAATGGTATGAACCTTTGTCAAATCTGAGCTGAAAGTTAATAATTACGATTATTAACTTCAGGCTTGAAATGAATCAATTTTTGCACTTTTTTCAAGGACAGTCTCTTTATGGTCTATTTTAAGCCTATGAATCAAGTCAAAACTTAATTTGGCCTAAAATATCAAGAAAAAATAAATAATCTGAGTTTTGGTCAACTCTTGAAATTTTTACCTCGATGTATCCTTGAGCTTACCCACTGGTTCAGACAACTTTTAAGCTTACACTCCAGTCAGATTGAGTGGATTGGAGTCTTTTCGTGCTATTTCTAGCCGTAGACTTGAAATTCTGCAACTTCCAATAACAACTCCCAATGATTCTTTTATAGAGAGCAATGTTCTAAAATCTACCTCGGATCCTACTTACCCTACTCCTAGATTCTCATGCAATGGGGCTGTGGAAAGTGTCCATTAACACTCGTTTTCTTGTTTTTTATAATTTTTTGAGCATTGATCTTAAGACTTATCTTATCTATCAATCATCCTCAAAATCCTAATATATTTCTACAATCCTACAATCCTAAAGGCACTCATCAAGTACGATTACTTCCAAGCTACCTCTACACAGCAAAAGACGGTAATCTTAGGCTATGCGGTTTCTAAAAGAAAGTTTGAACTCTAGGCGATCCTAGAGGAAGTTAAAGGATAACTTCACAAGACGCTCGTGTTTTTCGTTAGTTTAGGTCTCTTCGATCCCCGGCAACGGCCCCTAATATTGGAAGTGTATGTAACCTCACTATCCTATCTTATTGCAATATTAGCGAGAACCACGATTAATTTGTCAATCCATGGGATGAAGTTGACTCGACTAGTGCATAGAGGCTACAAGAGGGTGTCAATCTCTCGGAAAAAAACTAACAACTTGCATCTAGCTCATGCTACACCCAAGTGACAGAAATCACTAAAAGCCAATCGCTCATCAGCAAACAAATCACATCCGTTGCAGCATCAAACGACATCCAAACGTAAATGAAACTTCTAGGACATGTTTATAAGACCTAAACACTCATGCTTATGGCCTCAAATCCCACTTTAGTTCAAGTGCCAAAATCGCGATTATTAACAGCAGTCGATTTTTGATCTAGTTGTTTTTGACCCAGAATGCATTTAAATGCTTAGCAAAGCTGCCCCAATACCCCGCCTATGCTTAGATTTGTATTTTGAAGTGGAAATTCCTACTTATGATGAACTTACATTGCGGGTAAACGATGCCAAAAGTGTCGAAATATTGTGATGTATTTACGTCAATGCATAGAGCTCTTACTTGTGGTTGCAATGCAACAAACGCGACTGCAATGTGACAATTGGGGAGGGAGTAGGAAGCGCGAGAAGGAGAGAAGTGAGCGCCATTAGCTCACGCTGTGTACTTCATTATCCAAAACTTTTTAATAACTTACAAAAATTGGCTTTATACCTTGGTCAAGGTTTTTAGTGGTCAATACTAATAATTTGGGAGTTCTACCAAAGATGGGTAATGACAGGTTCATACAATTGGAAGCTTGTAGCCCCGGCTCATCAATTACAAGGTTTATCCAAAAATTAGGAGTTACAATATTCTCGATTTATCAAAATAATAAGTGTTTTTACAAGGAGAACTCTGAAAAATGGTATCTGTGTTCGCTTGCTGCTCTAAGAGGGGACATCGCCTTTTACCACCAACCTCAAGAGATCCCAAACTTCACGCATTGTTTTAGTCTCAAATGGAGAGTCAAGTATTTTGCTTCATTGTTGGTGTGAGCATCTTCCAAATTCATAATCACTTTAGATGTGGGTCCTAGATATACACACCTCCTCCCCCTTTCTTCACTACCCTCCTCTAAGATTTTTCAAACCACATAGTGAAGGATTCTTCCAAATCAAGCTCCTCTTAAATATCTTCTTTTATTACCATTGGATACGTCAACAGATTTACCTCTTTGTTTGATAGAATGTCTGCCAAATGCGGCTTACTATTATGAGCAATTTTGAACTCAAACTCAAACTCTTGCAACTCAAGCACCCACTTCCTCATCTGCCTCCCTGGCTTTAGATCAAGTCCCATCAGGAAACAAATTGTTAGATGTGAGCACATAAAACTTATGAATGGTCAAATGCACTTTAAACTTGCAAAACAAGCAAACACAGGGTCATCACCCACTTCTCAGCCTCTATGTATGATCTTTCTCAAGGGCTAATCACATGGCTATCAAAATAGATTGTCTTATAACATTTATCCATTTTTGCATCAACATCGCACCAATGGAAACCATGCCTACCTTCAAAGAGCACCAAAAAACAAAGCTGATTCTCTCTCTCTCTATCTATCTCTCTCTCTCTCTCTCTCTCTCTCTCTCTCTCTCTCTCTCTCTCTCTATCTATCTATCTATTTATCTATCTATCTATCTAGATGCCAAGGTCATCGAAGTCGTAGCCGCCAATGATCAAAGTCAAGATGATACCAAATGTTAGGGCCTAGCTCACTGTTGTAGAGATCCCAACATCAATGTTGGTAATTGGGAATTGCAGAGATACTCAATTTTGTTCTCTCGCTCTCTACCACTCCCAGCCGATGTCGATGGTGTCCAACTCGGGTGATGCTGGGGGATCCTTGGGATTAATCAACGAGATCCAATGCTAAAAAGAAAAAAAACCGTGTGTGTGTGTGCATGCACGTGTACACACTCTATTTCTTCTTCTTGTTGTCTCTATGTCCCTCTAGCTCTAAATTTTCTACCTCCGAAGCCAACTCTTGAATCTCTCTTCTTGCTCTCTTTCAATTTTGAGAGTTGTGTGTGTGTGAACACACCCTTGGAGAGAGAGAGAGAGAGAGAGAGAGAGAGAGAGAGAGAGAGAGAGAGAGAGAGAGACAGAGAGAGAGAGAAACTACAATTCTTCATCTTTGCCAAAATATCTAATGCCCTGATTTCACTTCTCCATGTCTGTGTGCCTTGCAAGGTGCCCAAACCTCCTCCAAAAGCCTATTGCCTTACCCAATTTTTCCCATTGTTTCGAGCGTTGTGTGTGTGTGTGTGTGTGTGTACACACACACACACTTCCTCCCCTACTCGTCATCCTATACAAGGCCCCACTTTTTCTTGATTGTGGCAAGTGTGTGTGTGCATGGCGTGAAACACACACTCTCCCACTTGTGCTGCCTAAATCGGTGAGTCTGCACTTATATTGATTAAAGCAGTGATTTTGTTGTTTGTAGGTGTGTTGCCTAAATTAGAAAATATTTACTTGTGCTATCTAAATCAACAGATATGCACAATTAATTCGTGTTTCCTAAATCATCAAATTTGCACTAGAATGAGTATATACGCATTGCCTAAATTAGAGAATGTATTTGTGTGCTTGTGACCAATGGACTAGACAAGACATAGAAAAACAAAACATTTATTACATGCTTGACACTAGCTTGGTGTAGGTTGGAATAATGAAGTATGTTCAAAGTGTTGGCAAACAAGTGCACCTCCTAGAGAGGAGTACAACACACGCATGAAAGAGAGGAGAGGTGAGAAGAGAGAAGAAGGAGTTCATTGACATTTTAATATTAAAGAGCTCTTTATGAGCTATGATCACTTTATGTCCAAGTGGATACTCTATAATCATTTTGAGCATTCAAAAAAATTATAAATAAATACATGCAAGAGAAAAATGCTCACTCTTGCATAGGAAAAGATTGCACCCAGTTTATGTGTCCTTCTTCTCTCTTTTGACCTCTCCTCTATCTTCGTGTCTGTGTACCACTCCGCTCTAAGAGGTGCACTTAAAGGTTGTCTTCTCCCACTATTTCTCTCTCTCATTCTTTGTCTCGCCCAAAGAAGTCTTACTGGGATTTTTGTGTGTATATGATCTTGAAGTATGTGATTTTTAATCCAATGCTCATAGATTGGTATTTTGTGTATATTTGCAAGCATGACCAAGCTATTGCGGTGGTATCAGAGCCTACAAGTCTCTTGGTGGTATGGTCGTCACACCCACAAAGAGGATCATCACAATCATACCTTAGAGCTAAGTTTATTTATTTCACAAATTCTATTGTGGAAATGTCAAAATATTTATTTATTGCAGTAGCTGACAAGTGGAAAAAGAATAAGAGTGGTCAATGAAAAATTTAAAGGATAGCATGTTTATCACTAAAGAGGTATTTAGTAATAAACATGCTATCCTTTTGCATTTTCTATTAACCTTCTTTTACCACATGTCAGCTGCAATAAATAATCATTTTATCATTTTCATCATAGGAAGTATTGTGAAATTATTATTGTGATGTATTGTTGATGGGTGTTGGCATGGTGATGGCAAACCATTACCACGTGTTGGCTTTGTGGACTTGTTTCTCACTTGATGATGTCCAGGTGGAGATGGAGCCTCCGGGATGGGTTGAGAGAAAACCACTTTAGACATTTGAGACATTTGGGACCATGGGAGTTCTTCCTTAGTGACATCTTGTTCTTCATCAATAAGGGGTGAATTCAAATCAAAGTCCATTACTGAGATGAAGAGATCACTGTAGAGAAACCAAAAAAATTGGCAGGAAAAAGAGGGAGGCAAAAAGTTGACAGAGAAAATGAGGCTTTCTAGTTCTCTCCCTAGAGCAAAATAGAGGACAAGATAGGAAAGAGGACAAGCTTTATATTGTGTGATATTGTTTCCTTTTGTGTGTGATATTGTTTTCTTGTGTGTGTGTGTGTGTGTGTGAGTGTGAGAGAGAGAGAGAGAGAGAGAGAGAGAGAGAGAGAGTGGGGAGGGGGGTGTAGAGTTTTTCTTTCAGACAAAAAGAAAGAGACACAAAAATGCGGATAATGTTGTAGCCCAAATCTCTCTCTTAGAGATTTAAAATTATAAAGAAAAGATAAAGCTTAAAGTTTGAAAGAATAAAGAATTCATTTCTTCATTTTTATTTATGCTTTAGAGGGAAATGAAAGTTTCATAAAGGAAAGGGTGTCCACTTCATGGGGTTGGAAAATCTAGGAACTCACATTTAACTATGCACTTGTGGAGGATCCCAAGAAAAATGATAAATTCTTATAGCAGTGGGGTGAGCCAACTCCACTTGGTCCAGTTGCTCTAGCACCCCTTTCCAAATAACAATAACCCTTCTATTGACATGTTTTAGCATCAGCTAACACGGACCCCATTTT